>NW_019394476.1:0-99076 GCF_000612105.2 Orussus abietinus
GTAAGCCACCACCGTCAACTGCCGCATGGTATTACCAGAGATGAGTTGGTCTCCAACTCATCTCTTGTCTCTGATACCTCTGCTGTTACCGACCGCTCTGCCGAGGCAGAGGCGAAGTGGGAGATTTCTCGCCGAACGAAACTGGAAGTGCTGCCCCGAGTACTCATTTTCAGAAGCTCATATATTTAGCTGCGCCATCTGTCCATTACACGAATAACTATTCGTACTCTTGTATTCAATATAATAGAGTTTCTGGTGCATTATATCACCCGGGCAATATGCGACGGTCCAACTCATCTCTGACGACAATATGATCGAGAATATAATGTAGGGTAATAAATGATCATTAAAAATGGTTAAATGAAATTCAAGTTACAACAGTTTCAACAAATTATGAGAGATTATTCCGCCGCGTGAAAATTTTCATAACATTTCTAAAGATTTTAGTTTTTCAAAGTCTAAGAACCAGAATTTCTGAATTTCCTGTAATTGGGCAAGCCACTATTAATTGACTAAACTACCTAACCTTTCTTTTGGGCTTCTCGAGATTTTCAAGTATGGTAGCAAAAGTTGCAACTAAGCATTAAAATTAAATAATTCAGTAGTCCTTGTTTATTAGGACATATTTACATTTATTAATATCCGTTATTTACATTGGTCCAGACTCAGTCCAAGGGAATTTAATATAAATTCAGGTGTATGAATAGTATCTTCAGAATTCATAGTAGCTTATATCTATACCTCTTTACAGTATGTATGTTACAATGTATCAATAAAACTACATAATAATAAACAAGACGCTTTCTTTTTCAGCACGTTAAAAATTATTCATGGTCCAGACATGATGAGTCTCGTTCTTCAACTGGGCTGGAAAAAGAAAATAATTTCACATTAATATAACGACCTCTTACGATGTATAAAAAAATGGTTTACATTACCTTTCATCTACAAATAAGAGCGTCCCGACATCCATAAGCATGGAGGACATTGAAAACTGGGCGTCGTCGCGTAAAGTAACATGACAGCCGATTGAAATACTTTAATACATTATTTATTACTTTTTCCTTAAAAAAGAATGAACTTTGAAATTGATTTTTGGGTTGGATTCTGGCGAGTAATGACTGGGCATTTCGAAGCGACAATACACACTAAGTTGCAAAGTGAACTAGCTATGTATGTATATGTATATATAATATTTATATATATATAAGATAGGTATTCCTCTCTCGTTACTGCATAATACATAGTTAATGATGCACATTATGTCTCTCTTGTCTTCGTTCTCCCTCGTTCCTCTCCTCAAGCGCTCACTTAGTTTCTGGCAGGCGCGACTTTGTTATGTATACTTCTTCTTCTCTTTTTATTCTCATATAATTTCCAAAGTAATAGTCGACGGGGATACGACCCGCGGCGAAGTCTAGGAACTTGGCTAAACGTTCTATCGTCATTTTGGTCTCTTCCCGTTTAGAGATACACGACTAAGAAACACTATACGGAACTTCGCTCTTAAGGGGATGTGAAAGTGGCATCCGAAGGGTAGATCGTTTATGAAACTTTTCTGCGAACTGGGTGTACCGAATCGTTTCACACCCTACAACGTGAACGTGGAGGCTATAAGAAAGGTCCCGACACTCATGAAATTCCATTTTTTGTAAGAAATTTTACGAATATTTATGAACAAATTTTTAAAAAATTGAAATTTCATGAGCTTCAGGACCTTCCTTATACCCTCTATATTTATATTGTAAAGTCTGAATCGATTCGGTATACCTAGTTTGGAGAAAAGTTTTGTGAACAAAAACTGTTTGATGCCACTTCCACATCACCTTAAAATCCAAGTAATCCGGAAAAAAAAAATATCTCGCGAGGTTCGGGGTTTCGGTAAGACCAGCTTTCCAACATAGTGACAGTGCACCAGAACCCCGAACTCCCCTCGACTCAACGTGACGATCAACGTAAATTGGTTTATTAAATTTATTAAATTTATTAAATGCGATCAGGATCAGGGATTCCTCGATTTCGCCGTGAATCGCGTCCCCCGTGTACAAAGATATACTCTCGTCTCTCCCCGAGAAGGCGCGTCCTCTCGGTCTCATATACATGTATATCTATATATATATATATAATATAAGTAATATACAATCAGTATACAGAAATGCGGAACGTTGCAAGGAGGATGGTACGGACGAGAGCTCGAACGACGAGGGCTGGGTAGAATGTCCCGTTTCGAGGAGAATTTAGAAAATTAAGAGGAGTCATCATCGCAGCTTCACGTCCGAGGACGTCGCTCCGTGCAGCGAACCTCCGGCGATCCATTTACGCGATAAACTCCCCAGATAGCACAGAGACGATAATACAGAGGACAACAAAATTAATAACCACAATTAACACAGTGAAAATGGAGTCGAAAAGTCCTCTACAAGTTTTCTTCTACAGTGCATGGTTTACCTGTAATAATTCATTGAAACAATTCAATCAAGAGCGTCCGTTAATGGAACGCTTCCGATTGGCTGTTTTAATGAATTAGTCTAAGAAAGTTAGGCACGGTAGAAATAAAATTATATAGTACTTTTCCATTTTAAACAAAGATATCGCTGTGTAAACTCTGGTTATTAATTTTGTTAACATCATTAGTGGAACGAGCCTGATTGGCTATTTTAAGTAATTATTACAGGTAAACTGTGTATTGTAGGAAAAAGTAGTGTATGACTTTACGACTCGATTTCTAATATGGATAGCACTGTGGAAAAAGTGGTCATCCAATTTTGTTACAACATGTATGAAGTTACAGTTTCGTTGGAACTTACGTTTTAAGTCTACTTAGCACGGCGTCTAGATGACGTGACAGATGTCATATGACAGTTCAATGACGTCAAAAAGTGGCGTCAATACAACTGAACAAGAGTGACTCAATAATGATTAGAACGGGGAATAATGATTATTTAATGTCAGATTCATATATTTTATTGAATATGTGTCTTGGTATAAACAATTAAATAAATTAAATAAGATGAAAACAATAAGAAATCGGATAAAAATAGGAAAGTATTAAAACGTTACTTCAATTATATTTTCTGTATTTTGTGGCTGAATAATGTAATACTTGCATATCTGCGCGCTTATTTAATTGTGCTTTATACGTGAAGTAAAACAGAAGTAAAGTGATCAATAGTAGAAACAGTATTTCGTAAGCTTATAAATTGAAATAAACGAATATTGTATAAACAATTTTAAATATATAACTAGAAAGACTTTAAGTTGACGTTATGTTACGACGTTCTGTTGACCTCGTGACATGTAACGCCACACGTCATAATTTGGACATGACGTCGGTAGCCCAATAATGATAAAAACAATAACGTCATTACGATTCTGTACTATCTGGATTGCCATCGTTCCTCCTGATCGCCGTACTCCACGCATTACATTATATACCGTTTAAAGTTACTTTATTCAAAGTTAAAGCTTTCAATGTTTTTTTTTCTCTCACTCTCACTCTCTCTTTCTCTCTCTCTCTCTCTCTCTCCCTCCCTCTCTCTCTCTCTCCCCCTCTCTCTCTCTCTTTCGCAATAATGTCATAACAACGAACCGCTTATCGCGCCGCGGTTTCCCTCTAACATGTACACTCGCATGCATTCGGAAGCACTCACACTTACCGTGACTCGCACTTTATTTCCTCTACTCGTCATGTACTCGTAAAGTACTCGTAATGTACCGAGTACCAAGTATCGTGAATCCTCAACTACGCTCCCACGCAATCTAAACGGAACACAATTAGCGATCGCTCGTTCGCATCCTCCGCGTCTTGTAGTTCTCTCATTATCTTTTTGATTTCTTGTACTCCACCAAAACATAGTTCCAGCGAGGATGACGTAAAGTATTGTACTATGGATTGGGTATATAATATTTGTACGTCGCGGATTGCAAGTTTGTATGCGCCGTCCCCAGAATCGGGGAACCCGGCGACGGTGAAGTTCGGGAGAATGAGGGCTTACATGGGATTAATTGTTTTATATGTATATTTTTGCAACAGTAACAAATTTGAAGGTAGCTTGCTTCGGTTGGAGAGGTGGAATGTAGATCTAGCTGCGAGATATTTCTTTGGGGCCGATAGGACTCTCTCGCAGAAACGTTCGTCCGCCATTTTGAATACGTTTCGAGTAGGTAATATTACTTTACGTTCTAGGAAGTTCGCGAGAAGAAGGTGGAAATATTTATTCGAAGAAGTCACGAGGATGGCGAGGAAACGTCTCTTCTAGCTTTTTACAGGTTTGCGTTTACATTTCTTGTATAACTACTAGAGTTCCTCGATAAAACGGCAATGGTTACTGAATACTTTATACCATTAAAACGTATTTAAAATATCTGCGCCCTGCGAGACTAATTTTTACTCTTATCTCAAGGGCGGCTCAAATTACATAGGAAATGTACAAGTTTCACAAAAGCTATTCTCGAACGCAGTGTATACAAAATCTAATACATATTTATAAACCAGCTATGTACAAATGGTATATACCCAATCCAGGTATTAAATTACATGCTCCTTATATATTACTCGTAGAATTTTGTCTTCCACCTGAGGAGGTAATCCTGCACCCGCGGTATATAACTCGACAATTGTCAAACACGAATTACCTGCTACATACTCGTAAATATTCGTGTACATTTGAGCGGTGACTCGCGCGCAATGTGCACGGGATTCTTTTTCGAAAGCCAAATTTTTGCGTCCTCGCTTTTGCAAAAATTACTCGGAGACGGTTTTGCCGATACCACGCGCACTTAACGACGTACCGCGAATCGGTCGGAAAAATGTGTCGTGGATAATTCCTCGATGAAGTAATCGTCCGGTTAGTATTCGAGAGCGACGTAGTCGATCGTTACAGGGAAACGTATAAAGAATTTCGCCATCGGAGGAAATGAAAATGAGCGGGTCTCTTTCACATTCATCTCAGTGCGAACCGTGATCAATGAACGTTAGATATTAAGGCAACTCTTGTTACGAATGTATAATGATTCTTCGTATAGGATACATATTTGTGGCATTCTCTCCCTCGCATTCGCAGTGATAAATTCTCCCGGTGAGTACGAATTAATCAAAATTGACGCGATAAGCGAGCGCTGCTGCGCAGCTCTGCATTGTAAGAAAAATGGCCTACCTCGGAAATCAACGCGCGACTCGATTGCGGACTACTTCGATCGACGTTAAATATCGAAACCCCTTCCAAGTTATATTACATCCAAAAAGTTTTACTTCCTTGCGGTTACGTAAAAGGATATTAGACCCTCCACCAAATGGGAGCGAATTTAAAGTCGACTTTGCGAATTCTTTACAGTGCATTTTAGGAAAACCGCGCGATTTCGTCGTTCGATCGAGAATCCCCAAAATTCGGTCGACACATAAGAATAAAAAATCGACTCTACATTCCAAACACAGAGGAACCGCTAGAAATTTCCTGGCTATACCTCGCATATTATCTCGGCAAATCGGACATAAATTCAGGAAATGTTCAACACTTATGGAAACGTCACAGAGTGGGATAACGCTCGGAAGAAAATAACGAACGAAAGAAATCGAGTATTGTCGGCCGAACGACAAATCGATCTAACTCGAACCCGGATAACCCGATCGACGTGTAATCGCAGATATCGGAATCAATGACTCGCGAGTGATCGGTACAATGATTAAGAGCTCGAGAAGTATCGCTACTTTCGCGAATTATTTGTAAAAGTATGAAATCCTACCGAGCCTCGGAGCCCCAGAGATCGGTGACGAGACATTATTATCGACAGGACACTAATTTTTATAATTACTGTAATACAACTTCGTTCATGTTATTTCTTTAAATCTTTCCATAACGCGCACGTGCTACGTTTATCTGAGAGAGTGTGTATACTTATGGGCGTGTATCGTTATATTTGGTTACGTACCCACGCAAAACTGTGAATATACATCCGTCTACGCGTGTCTCCGTGCATACGTAGGTACACACTCTGCCGTACGTGCGTACACACCGAGACAGATAGATAAGTAGAAAAATCCTTAATCGTAAATATTTACGTGTCATCTTTTTATTAAATGCAAGTAATGAAATCGGTACGTAAGTATTAGTCAGTAATTCGATCGATCGTTATCCAATCGGCAATGCGTTGCACGGATGCTCGTTTCCCGGTTCCGCGGAATTCCGAACGGCCGATGAAGAATCGAGAATCAGACCAAATTGACCGTTCAATTCGGAAGTTCAACGTTCAACACCGAATCGGGCGATCGAGTTCATCGTCAACCCGAGAGTTAGCGATCGGGTTCAACGTTTAATCCCGAAATCGGCGATAGAATTCAACGTTCATTTCCGAATCCGTCGATGAAGTTCAACGTTAAATCTCGAAACCGACTATCGAGTTCATCGTTCAACCCCAAAGCCAACGTCCGAGTTCATGGTTCCCCTAAAAGTCGATGTCCGAGTCGAACGTTGAACCGCGAAGTCAGAAAACCCGGAATGGCGTTCCGTCCCGGGGATCCGCGAAAACGCGTGCACGCAGGTATATTTCGAATCCCTGTCTCTCTTCGTCTTCGGTTAAATCTCGGACAGTCTCTCTTCCGAGAGCAAGAGGGACAAGGAGCACCTCCGAGGGTCCCGTTCATCGGGTCGGCCTGGAGACCCTACGAGTGGCGTCGCCCGAGAAGAGCTTCTCTCAAGGACCCTCCCCGAGGCGGCGAAAAGAGACGCAAAAAAGTCCACGGGAGCAGTTTCTCTCTCATTTTATTAATATAATTCAGTTATTCATAATAATCCGGCCGTCGGTCCCGAGTGCCAGAGTGGCGGAGGTCGCGGCCCCTCCTCTCCTCAGCGACCTCGTCGCTGGACCCGCGCAACGTCATCTCACTATACCTTAACGCGACGTAAAATTGCTTCACAATGGCAACAGTCGTAACAGGCGGCGCCGGGCCGTATAAGGGAGAAAATATATCCACATCCGGAAGGGGAAATCTCATCCTGCGAGACAAACCGGAAGGAAGGGCCGCGCGTCTCCTCCCTTATGAGGAGGTCTCCGGGGCGCGTCTTCGTGGCACTCGGGAGCGACCTTCGCCGCTGCACCGTAGCGAGGACGAATCGGTCTCCGTCGTATAAGAAAAGTTGCGACATGCTACGCCTGTTAATAGTACGGTATAGAAACGGCCCCGACACGGTTGACCCATCGGTATCCGGTCGCTGGCCAAGCGTCGAGTTTTGACGTTAGGGTCCACGTGGTCGGACCCTCGCCTCGCCTCGGCGTCGTTTTCGCCCGGCTTAACGTTAATTATAATTACGGTAATAAACGTAATAATGACCGTAGTGACGAAAGAAGGTCAACCTATAACGTTAGTAATGATATAACGGCAATGATAACAATAATCGGTATTAACGGTAGTAATATAGATAATTAATAATCATGATCGCGATTATCTAGGGAGAGTCTTTTGTTTTGTCGTTTGTTCCGATGGACGCGAGGACGAGGGTCCCCGCCCTTCCACGGGACCTCGCGTCCTTTAACTTTAGATTAGCTTTAGTGGTTTCTTTAACGTTAGTTCATCGTTAAGATCTTGGTCATCTGCTTGCGTAAGTCTAAGTTAAGATTAGTTTGAGTCCTCTCCTTCTCCTCGTCGGAGGCTGGCTCTCTTTCCCTCTCTCTCTCTCTTTCTCTCTCTCTCGCTCTCTTTCTCTCGCTCTCTGTCTCTCTCTCCCTCTCTCTCTCCCTCTCTCTCCCGCCCCCGTGAGCTAGCCGTCTCTCTCGCTCTCGCCAGATCTCCCTCGACTTTGTAACTCGACATCCCCGGGGACACTTCGGGGGCTGAAAAGTGCCGCATGTTCGCTGCGGCAGGGGACCAATCCGCGACAGGACAGTCTGCCAAGTTACTAAGATTTTCGGATTTATCACAGAAAAATATTTTAATAATATTTAACATTACCCCGCTCGCTATCGCCCCCTCGCGGCTCGCCTTATCACACATACGCACGTACACGCGCCCGCGCGCACACACACCCTTTCGCTCTCTCTCTCATCCCCCCTCTGCGTCCATTTTCTCGCTCTCATACCCCTCACTTTCTCCTTCGGCCTCCCTTCCACCTCCCATCAAGGAATACGAACGAGATATACCTTACACGCGGTACGTTACGCACTTTTCTTCGTTTTAAATTTACCTTTTTCTTTTTCATTATATAGCGACGTTACGCGACGTATGAAATACGATTGAGTTTGTAAAGCACTTAAGGGAAGAAACCACGCAATCCTGATGAAACGTGGCGAGATCGCGTGGGGTCCCCGAGGATGCGGGGGTTCCCAGGGAGAACCGATGGCCTACTCGAATAATCCGGGACGAATCGAAAAGTGGAGTCGATTAAACGTTTCGGGATGACCCGAGCGTCGCCGGGGACCCCCGGGGCGGCGAATCGCCGCCATCTTGGATTTCGCCCGTTTCCGACCACTACTGTTCTTATACGGTAATTATAATCCGCAGGTCACACGTATCTGCCTCACGCAAGCACGAAGTATTGAAAACTAACTTTTCTCCACTTAACGTATATACATCTACCTAGGCGTAGGTATGTATACGCGTATACGCGAGACTCCACATTGTTTCTCTGTCTACTCGTATCCCCTGAAACGCCCCGTACGATTGGCAGTATGTTACGTGGTAATGGATCTCGGGTTTGCGCGCGATAACGCGGCGCGTGTCGCACGCACTCCTGTGATAAGTCGCCCCGTCTGTACAGTTTCGTGGAATTCGCGGAATTTTCTATCGGAATTCGCGGAATGCGCGGCACGCGGCGCGTGTAACCGGCGTCGGTAGTCGGTGGTTTCGCGATCCTAGCCTTGTCGGGCCGACGGTAGTGGTAGTGAAGATTAGTAGCAGCAGCGGTTCGGTTATAGCGTACTGGTAGTAGTGGTAACGGCAATAGTAGTGATAGTAGTAACAGTAGCAGCAACGGTAGTTTAGCAGCGGTAGTAACGACAATAACTCGCGGTACTCGTTGCAGCGCGCGAAGCTCCTCTCCTGGGCGTCGTCCCGACCCCGCCAGACATCCTGGACGTGGCTCCCGCAAAAGACGCTGGATCATCCGCGGAGTCTCCGTTCGCTGCGCAGGGACTCGGACGACCTCGACGAAGTAGATCGGGCGAGGGCGAACGACTCCACGGCGATGTCCATTTGCACGGGATTTCTTCTTCGGGGTCCTTCGTCCTTCAGTCATGGATCCCTTCCCCGCGAGAGTCGTTCTTCCCCCGGCTCGCAGGACCATCCATGACCGTATCCAGGGTGTTCGGGGAGTCCTCCTCTCGGTGGCGTCCTCGGCTCGCCGGACTCCCAGGACGCGGGGCGCGGACCGCGGACGCGCGCCGGACAAGTGTCGCGACAGTCAATGGAAATAGTGGTAGAAAAAGTCGGATCCCCTCCCGCTCGCAGGACCCCTGAGCAAGAGAGCGGGGGCGCCGAGGGCCCCTCGGGAGGTCCTGGGGTCGGGGGCCCCCGGCGGCCGCCAAAGTCCCGGGTCGAGGCCGGCTCCTCGTGCGTTCGGTGACCCCTTCCGGTCGTCGCGATCGACGCGCCTCTTCGGACTGATCCCGGGGCCCGGGGGCCGGTGGGATCACGCGCAGACCGAGAGGCCCCTCGAGGCGTCCACTTCACCAGACCACCGTCCAGGGTCCCACTTTGGCTAGCACCAGTCGTCCTCGTCGCTGTCCGAGTGCCTGGACCTGGGCGCCCGCTGCTTGGGCTGCGCCGCCTGGGGCTGCGCCGGTTGGGGCTTCGCCGGCTGCGGCTTGTAGCCGTTCGGCACAGGACTGGGCAGCAGGCGGCCCCCCCTGCCTATCGCCACGGCTTGCTCGAAGCTGAGCACGTTCTGCGGCGCCCCGGGCGCCCCCGGTGCCCCCCCAACGTGCGGCCCGTGTGTCGGCGAGGCGTTCAGCTTCGGGAAGTTGATGTTGGTCGGCTTCAGCTGCAGCGTCGACGGCTTGTTGGGCGTGGGGGGTAGCCTGCGCCCGTGTCCCCTCCTCGTCACCAGGACCGGGTAGCTGTGCTGGTGCGGGTGGTGCGGGTGGTGCGGATGCGCCGACTGCCGGCCCCCCACTGGACTCGGACTCCGCGAGCGCTGCTCCAGGCTCGTCGTTCCGTAGTGGTGCCGCCCCTGATGGTCCATCCTGTGCACCGGACTCGGCGACCTCGCCGGACTCGTCGACGTGCTCCACGGCCCTAACGAAGGATCTGCCGTAATTCGAGCGTACGAGCACGCATTAGTAGCCGGTCCGACTCCTGCCGCGACTTTTGGGGCTTCCTCTAGCGGGATGGGAGGGGGCTCTCGAGGATTAGGACCCTGTGGTCGCTCGTTTGGGGACACTTCCTGCTCTCTTCGGTCCTCGCCGCCGACCGGCCTCCTCGGGTATGTACGCGAGGGTCTACGGGGACTCTACCCTGGTCAGTCTCCGGAGTGAAATGCGGACGGTGGAGGGAAAGGAACCAAGAATTCACCCGAGGTAGCACCCCGATCTCGATGTTATATGGTATTTTTTGCTGATTTTTAGGTTTATCTTCGTATCTTCGATGTTAAAAGATGTCCGTACTCTTTATACGGCTGAAAGTATTTATTCATTGTCTAATTTGTAATTTTCTCATTATACGTTTTTCAGTGTAAAACTTCAGTTACGAAGTGTGTTAAAAATGTATGTACATTTTCATCGTATTTTGTCAGCTTAGTGCGAAACTTTTTCAATCTCCACCTCCGATTATCGTAAAAATTTGATGTTAACGTCTTTTTAGTATATAAGCCTCCAAAATGAGTTAAACTCGATTACTCTTAATCGATCGTATTGCCGTAACATTTTGACATCGTTTGTCCGACATGATGACGTGATTTTATTATCATTTTGACGTGGGGTCCAAAGTCAATACGTAATCGATGATCATTTATTGACGCGATATCGACGTCGGTGTGCTACCTGGGTTGTCGATATTCAAAGGGGATGATCTCGATAGGCGATGGTTGATTTGGAGGAGAAGAAGGGAGACTCGTCCTTCTTTCTGAAGGAAAAGTCGGTCTCTAGGTACTACCATGACACTCTAAGGCCGTTCTAATGAAAAATGAGTGTTTACAGCCTTTTCGATATCGCGGCACGAGTTGGTCTTGTCTAACCCGTTTTTCATCATCGCATGACACGGTTGCATTGACTAGCGAGTCGATGACACTGTCCGATGTGTAATGACTGGAGTGTCCCGTGACTTCGAGTTGGTGTTCGTGTGGGGTCTTACACACTGACGTGCACACATTACCGACAATGAAAAACTAGCAGGGATTGCGAGCGCCGGTGGAAGCCAAAGTAAAAAACGCTAACGAGCGGTGCGATTCCGACTTTCAACCTGAATTGTGATTTTCTAGCCATCATCGAGCTTTTACGTGACTATGCCCAAGCAGGATAAGTCTATTGACTTGTATAATCAAGCCTCCATGCATGCGACTTATGCGGATGAGCTTCGACATGGAATCGAACCAAGAATTACTCGAGCGGTCTCAAATTTTGGGTCACGATGCAAACCTGGGGACCGACCCTGAAGAACTTGCCGAAGAAGCAACAATGATATCATTTATTAACACGTATTTTTTTCTCCCTACTGTCTCAGTTCCTCTGGAAAGATTTTCCAGGACGTCGCAAGTTCTTCACGCTCGTTTGAAATTATTCAAAAAAGAAAGGTCGACGTCAAACGAGGGCCACAACGTAGGAAAGAACATCGAACAAGTGTTATCGGTAATGTACAATGGTTTTGGGGATGAGCAAAATTTGTATACGGGTCGAACGATGTCTCTAAAAGTGCTGTTCCTTGTTACAGAGTCGTGTTGGTGTGGACGGTGGTGGTGGTGTCGGTGGAAAGCTAAACGAATCGTGAAACTGCACGGGAGACAAGAGATACAAACGGTTTTGTGAAAGAATTACCATCGTCGTAATAGTCGCAGTGGTCGTAATAGTCTGTGTAGCGCAAAACAGAACAAAACGAAGAAACATATTACATCGAGTCACACAGAGCCCTGCCTCTTGCGAAGAAACCATTTACAGCACATTCAAATCGGTTCTGCTCGAGGCCGCTGATCGTCCGACGAGGATAATATAATCGTTGATAATTTCTATCATCTTTTGGTGTATAACAAACATTTCTTTGTATATAGATTTATATGCCTATTTTTCCATGCGGCGACCCAGCGGCCTCGGGGTGACGGAATCGTGAACAATCGTTCGTCATGATCATCTCAGTGTTTCCTTCCAGTGTCGCGTTCAGAGTGACGCCAATTACCTCTTATCCTGTGTCGATGATTGTACTGCGATGCATGGGGATGATGGGTGTGCCTTTGGATCTCCACGACGTTGCTGACCGTGTCGCTGAAGCCTGGCCCCTCGTGATTGTAATGTCCGTGATGGTCGTATCTGTGTCTTCTAGGAGACGGTGATCTGTGCGTGACCGGAGAATGCCTTCTGGAACAAAAAACATTTCACGAGATAATTTAATGAAAATTGGTTGAAACCCAATTTTTAGAGAAGCTAAATTGATCCATGAAGAAAATTATCTCTCTTGTGTGAAAAGTTAAGCGAAGAAGGGAAAAGTGAAAATTAGAATGACAAGGAGGAAAGGGAGAAGAAGTGATTTGAAGATGAGAAATAAAGAATAACATGTAACACACCGAGCGAAAAATATCCACGCGTGGGAATTATCAGCGTTGCAAGTGAAATTATAATTTTACTCGAAGTAGAACCGATATTGCGAAAAAAAAAAGGTCACGTACAGAGTTGACTTCAGGTATTAACAATATTAATGGGAGTTATACCATTTTCTGGATAAGAAGTATTTAACTCGAACAACTTAGTACTTGACATAAACAATTACTAATGGGGAGTAAATATTGTTCTACTTAAAATTCTTCTTCCGTGCAAGAATGTTCCCTCTTTCAGTTTTTCGTATGTTGAGGTCAATCAAAATTTCATTTCAAGACGAATGTACACTGAAAATCTAACGATAAAAGGTAACAAAAGTTTTGGGAGACTGAGCTTAAAAAACGGAATATCGCCCTTTGTGCTTACTTCGTCCGATTGATTTTATGATTTATATACTTGATAACAGAAAGTAAGAATCTTTCTTTATCAATAATTCCTTTTTTTACAGAGAGGGATTTTTTCGCTCGGTGTAGAAATCTGAGTTTCATTTGACGATAGATAAAGTACGTATAAAATACCTCAAGCTGGGTGATCGCGAGTGATGTCTAGGTGGATGCGCGACCTGATGATGAGGATGCAGCCTCTCTGCGGGATGTGTGAGGCTCTCCGTACTTCCGGCCCTCGAATCGCTAACTACGACGTCTTGCAGCTCCATCTGAAGAAACGAGGACGTCAAGAGACCCGCCATCGGGGAAAAAACAAGGAACGACATGGGGGGACAATTCGGCAGACTGCTTGGCGGTTGCCGAATCGCTCTGACGGCGGAAGTGACTTCCTCGCGTCTGTCATGACCGACATTGACAAGACAAGAGCTGATCGTCTCGCGTCTTGCGACACCTTTTGCCTCCAACTTCGATTGGTTCGCACGCTCCGAATCGATTGCACCGAAACGAAGGTCTAGGACTATGCTCGAAAGCGGCAAAAGCGAAGTGGAAGAGCTTCCGATGATGTCGAAAAGATTCGAGGCGTGCGAGAGTCCACTCAGCGTGTAAAATCGTGTCGAGGAAGAGAGCTGAATCGAAAGGCAGTTAAGTGGCGCAAAGAGAGTCAATTAGCATGCAATTAGATTTGCTGCCATGCACATGCTTCCTCCTAAGTGTTCTGAGTGTGGACCGGTATCGGCGTGGTGTCTTTTCAAGAGTCGTAAAGTCATCATCACTACCTCTGAACATTCAATTGTATCCCGTACTTACCATCCGCGCACACTAAGAAACAGGGTACGAGACCTTGTTTCGAATTGTGCGGACAAGACTCTATCGTTTAGCGTCTTAGGGGCCGAAAGCAGCTAGGGAAGGGTGGGACGCCCTTAAACATCGACCGGGTATGTTGCGGTACAACATCGAATCGTGTGTTGATTACACTATCACTAGTTCCGGCTACAATTGTGAGGCTTGCCTGATCTAAATGTTCCTCGGATGTATTGAAGCAATTGCTCGGGTACTTGTACTCTGGCTCGTGGTCGATAATACCATGCCTGTAATTTCTTCGTCCGAAGGCTCATTTATTCAGAAAATGATGGATTTTAATCAAGATCACGTGAAAATCAGGTGGAAATCGCAAGCAGACGTCACACCACTTTTGCAATAAAATCCTTGCTCGAAATTACAATTCTAATTATCATTTATAATTTTTTGTTCGGCACAACTTCCGAGTACCCGAGACGACGAGCCAGCTTCAAAGTCGAGCCACGACATCGGAACCTTCTAAACTGATCTACTAGCTGCAGAGCTACACCCGAAGTTTCTGAGCGGGAAGAGAGGAAGGGATGTCTCTAGTCCTCCTAACCGGGAGTTCCTCTAATTCTATCAAGTCCAGAGTATACTTGCGCACACGGACCCCGAAGTAGTTCCCAAAGTAGTCTCTAAAAGTAACTACCGGCTCTACCTTCCGGCAAGGATATCTACAATTGCACCGCGAAGATGGCGACCACGTGGCGAGACGTACACGTGTCTTTCTAACATCTAAACACGCCTCGTGTACGGAGTGGAGGCTCTCCCGAGGTCGATCCACGTCTCTAATCGAGGTATCTTATTTAGAAAATTAAATCGGGGCCTGTTATCACAGGCCGCGATTGGACCGAGCCGACACCTTGAGGTAACGGATTGAGGAGCGAGGTGCGTAGGTGTTCTGGTGTTGGTAGTACGAGGGTGGTCGGTGATGGTGATGGTGATGGTGATGGTGGTATTGATGGTCGGTATCGTAGTATTGGTGGTGATGGTGGTGGTCCTGGGAGGGCTCTGCTAGCAATGGCTCTAGCTCAGGGGCGCGTTCCTCGCCGTTAACTACAATAACCCCTGACCCACCCCCTCCCTGGCTACTCTCTCCGCTGCTCCCTAGTTTATCGTACTGGTGGGACACCATCCAGTTCACCTTTTTGTTCCTGAAACAGAAATAGGATCACGTTACTTCAATTACATACTCTACATACTTTATTCACGACCTACTGACGTTAGACCGTTCCAACTACTAATGGGAATTTTATTTAAAATTTCATAATATCTAGGAAAATATTTCTAGTCCCTCCACCCCTGAACGGTGGATCCTTGGCGGATAGAACTCAATAGATTCCTACTGTCGAAGGTTCGATTTTCAATTCTACATAAAACCTCTGGTAGTTCTTGAACGAGTTTTAAGGTAACATAAAGAAGGATGCTTCCATACGATTTTACAAGGTCCTACTTCAGACCTTAAAATTCCTATTTCCATTTCCTCTACCTATAGTTCTAAAGTACGATTCAGTTCGCACGAAGTAGGACGTAAAAGGTGGAAAGTAGGACTTAAAGAGTGAAAAGGGACGAAAGAAGTAGTGCTAAATTTCCGAGCCGGTCCTCGCGTGAATGTATTTGGCTCGAAGTTCTGCCGCGTTTCGTGATACATGAATTGGTTTTGTGACGGATACGAATGCCTTCTCTTCTCGTTTATAGGAACGCATTCGTGTCCAGGATGGGTGACTCTAATTTCGCTCTTTTGAAACGCTCCTCGAAATGAGGTGAATACGTGGCGACCGATACCTGATGCTACGTTGGCGTCTTTGCTCAGCGGCTGCTAGGACTCCGAGAGCCCCTTCTTCTTCGTCTCTGGGCTCTCGGCGATGGTCACTTTTGACATCGGCGGTATGACCAGCCGGAGGCTCAAGGCTGTTCGCCCTGCTTCCGGTGGCGTGGTTATTTCCTGTGTGGTTCACCCCAGCCATGTCCAGGAGGCAGTTGAAGAAGGTCGCACGCTGCTCGAACGTGTGAAACCCGTGTCAGACTCGGCATGACTTTCTGAGACTCGCGATGCACTTGCGATGCAGTCGCGAGAAACCGACCCTCTATGTATACAGTCACATACAGGCTTTCGACGCGTCCAAAAAGGACCCTCCTTCCCGCTGTCCTGCGCCCCTCTGCCTCGCTATCGCCCCGGAAGTCTCGACCCCTTCCGAGGGACGATCCCTTCGACGAGGGAGAGGGTGGAAGGACAGGTGTGAGAGACGAAACATGTGAGACAAGAATATGTATGAATATTTATATATATGCGGAAATAGATTATATATATATATATATATGAATATATCAAAGGTTTAGAAAAATTCGAAAAACCATGCCAGAAAAAAGTGGTGGTGGTACACGGTGCACTGTGTCGGCAGAGATACAATAAAATGGCAAAAGTTAAGGATCGAAGGGCTCGAGGGTCAAATTATCGATTGACACTCGTCACCCGAAAACTCGACGTGTTTCGTTTTCCGAATCCTCGTCGGGCCGGCGATCAGCTGATTCTTGGTTGGAAATGAAGATTAGTTTTCTCTTTTTCATATTATCGGATACAAGTGGTTTTGATAAGCTTGCCAGAGAGGGCTCATGCTATTCTGGTCAGACAAGTGGAGGGTGGAGTACTTGACTTGTTTGTAAAGAGATGTTTTGGCTTTTAATTAATTGTTTAGGGCCGAATCAGCCGGTCGCTTCGACGGGCACTTTTATTCTACGAAGCCTGTATATGGTGTCAGATCGAGAGATTTTAGATATGGGCTTTATTTATTAAGACACGTGTTAAGGAGGCGTTATTTGTAGGCTCTTAAGAGTACAACACAGTATCCGAAGAATTGGCACGAGAACGATGCAGTCCTTAAGCATGCATGAAAGGGCCCGTTACCAACGACTCCAGATTCTTGTCGCGAGGTACGAATTTGTGAACGAATTTTCTTTTGTAATGTTGAAATTCATCGAATTGTTGGTAACGTCGAAAGACACTTACGGGAATGCCGACACATCGGAAGTGATGTCACATACTTAGGGGACAGTACGAAACAAATCGACGTGTACAAGTATAGGCTGTCCAGTTAAGGCGTGTACTTCTATATTTAAATATTTGAAAATTAGGACAAAATGTCCAGGGATTGAAATTTTTATTTTGGGGACCTCAGACAGTCTTTACTTGCAAACGCCTTTGCGACAAACATACAAGTAGAGGACACAAGCTTAAAACAGTCGACAAAGAGCGTTGCCAAGGGACAAGGAGCACACATGTGCACACAGAAATTGGCTGGTTAGTATGAGCTTGGGCAAGACATGCCAAGAGGTGATAAGGGTGCGGATCGACTTCAGTGGGTCGGTTTATATTTTTTTTCTCATTTATGGCAGGTTTTGAAAACGAGACAACGAGGGATGAACCATTTTCCGACCCCCGTTGGCCCGTTCTCCACTCCGATAACAGCCTCCGGTCTTATCAAAGAACTTTACCGCAGCGAAATGACTTATTACAAAAAAGCTTCGGCATAATATACAATTTAGAATATACTTTCTGCAATTAATTTCATAGAATTTGTTCACTATTTAAGAATGGAAACGCTTGGAACTCCACTGTCGAGCTTTTTTGTCAGGGTGAAAGAAAATTTCGCTGCAGTTTGTCGCATAACTTTGGTAACACCGAACAGCTGATGTTAGTTTCGAAGAAGGATTAGTTGTCAATTTTTATCGGTCAATTTTAGTGAGAGCATCAGCATAGAAGAGAATACTAGAGCGTTAAGACAGTCAGGTAGAGTAAGCGAGTAAATGTCTCGAGGAAAGAGTTAATTTCTCTCTATGTACTACCGTGTTAAAGTAGGCACGTAAGAAAAAATGGGTTAGAATTGAGCGCAGCTAGCAAGTCGAGCCGTGCACTGAGAGAAAAACGAAAACCTAAGGTATGTTCTCGATTTAGTACAGATAAACTTTCGCCGATCGAGAGTTCTCCTTTTCGCCAATATCTTTCTAACCCACCGAAACATGGAAGCGACTTTTGGAAATTTATTTGTACCAAATTGGATTTTCCTCGGTGTGCTCGAGAGGAACGTACGAGTTTTTCCTTTACACCAATTCTTTACTCCTTCGAACAATTTACTTCTCTTCGTTACACCTCGACCTGTTAAAAAGATCCATTCGAAATGTTCTATGCATATAGTAAAAGTTTACTCAAGATACAACATTCCGAAATTTATATAATGTTTCAGGACTTTAGTATACAAATGTACGAATTTCAGAGGGCATGTATACTAAATTCTGAAGTTTCTTATTCAAATTTTTGATCATGTACTTACACGTAATTGTATGCATTTTGAAAAACGCGCATTGTAGTACATTTATTAACATTTGTATTGATTTCTTTTCTGATTTTACTGTTCAAGATTTTGAATACTTCTCCACGAACTTTCGTACAGAAATGGCGGTCTTCGAAATGTAGTATATTTGTTTTTATTTCTAGTGCCAGTGCTTCTGGTTTCGGTGTACAAAATTTCTATTCTAAATTCTTTGAAATATCGAAATATTTTTAACAGTGGAGTAACGAAGAGCACTTTTTCGGAACAGATGCAAAAATAAATCTGCAGATACAGAAGACCAGCGGAAAACAAAATGGCCGCGTGGTACGTTCCTTGCGACTGTTGGCAAGAGTCTGCGTATAAACTAGTTGGACAAGAAGAGATGCCAGTGTCAAGACTCTTAGAAGACAGTGTCTAGAGCTTCGGTCTATGACCGACTATCGTTACACACTATGTGACCAAAAAACGGGCTAACGTGTATCTAGTTGGTAAAGGTTTCGAGGCAAAAGGCGAGCTAGCTCGGTCACTAGATCAACGAGCGTCTCGGGTCTCGAAAAGGATTCTCTAGAGCTTTACTTACACCGTCATTGCGTCTTGGGTACGAGACCTTACGTGCATTAAGCATCCCGCAACCCTCGTAATTATCGACGCGTTACAATTTTATATATCACTTTGGAGCTCCCGGCGTTGAAGAGAGAAATAGAAATGGCAGGATTAGTCAGCGGCACAAAAAATACGAAGTCGAGTAAACTTTGGCATTAAAAGAAAAAAAAAATCTGCGTACAATTGCGATAATCACTCCGTTACGGTTTTCTGTAACATTCATTGACAAATTTTCCTGGTTAATGAAATAATTACGATTCCAGCAATTTTCGAGACCGGTTTGGAGCACAGATTTCCGTTTCCGCCACTTTAACCCACGTCGAGGGTAAAATTATTGAATAATATCCCTCGCAATCGAAAAGATTGGAAAAATGAAAATTTAGAGCATTGAATGCCTCACTTTTAATTGTTAACAGTTGGTCGGTAGAGGTACTTGGAGTCACATGTTTGTTAAAAAAAAATATTTATTAAATCTGAACGGGGTATACTCGCGCGGATTATCGAAATCTCTAATGTCGAATTAAAAGCTGCCTACGTGAAGCTGTCTTTACAAATTTTCGGAAAGGCTTATTTCGTAACGTTAGAGAGATACAGTCTTGATATTAATACTTTCGAAATATTTTAAGAGGTACTTTAAAGGCGTTTTACATCTACAAGCACGTACGGGTAGCTTTGAGCTAAAGTACGTATGTTATGATTTCTTTTTTTAAGAGCCTAACTTTATTGTTTAACATGATATATAGAATTGAACACGACAACAGTTCCCTCTTTTGAGCACGTGCCTTCGTTGGGTCTCGTTTTTGAGGGTAAGGTCTATATAAAAACTATGTCTCTATTGAACTGACTATTGATTAAGATGCTCTAAAAGGTACTAATAGACTGGTGCCTAAGAAACTTAAAGGTAGGATTGTAACGTGTTACGTGTGGCAATGTGGAAGGCACGACTGTCGTCGTTTCGACGTTCGGACAAGTAATTAACATAAGTTATTTAATCAGGAACGACGACCGTCGTGTTGCTCTCGATCGGGTGAAGAATACAAATTAACACAAAGAGTAAACCAGGAAACCAAATTACTTGATTAACTTGGCAGAGAATTTCTGTCAAAACTAGTCAATAAATCAAGACAAACCGACCCATAGTTATTAATCCATTTTACAAACGTGTCTTCGAACAATGACAAACGGCACTAGGAGTGCAAATCGATCCCTGAATAAACAATTGTTATAGTACAAAGTCCCGTGAAAAATACCCTACCAAGTTAAGCAATGAACCAAAATTTCAATACAGATGTGGGGGAGATACATAAAACAACGGGTAAGGTAACAAAACGATAAAGTGAAAAATAGAGGCATCGTGTCGCTTCCTTCCTCGTTTTTTATTTTCGCGAATTATATCTTCAAATTGGTTTCGGCAAAAAAGTGAAGGCGACACGATGTCCCGATAAACGGCGAAGGAAATTAATCTCATACAAGACGTGATAGGTTTTGATAAGAGAGATGCCTCATCATATTTTTCTATTTTTCTATCGAAAACTACAAAATTTTCACGCGGGCTACAATTCCGTCGTATAAGAGATCTCTCTTATCAGCTGGGGTGACACAAGATAATTATAAATTATAGTATAAATTATGGTGGAGATAATTAATAGAAAACAACGGATAAGGTAACAAAACAATAAAGTGAAAAATAGAGGCATCGTGTCGCTTCCTTCCTCGTTTTTTATTTTCGCGAATTATATCTTCAATTTGAGTTCGGCAAACAAGTGATGGCGACACGATGTCCCGATATACGGCGAAGGAAATTAATCTCATACAAGACATGATAGGTTTTGATAAGAGAGATCCCTTATAATATTTTTCTATTTTTCTAATTTTCTATCGAAAACTACAAAATTTTCACGCGGCCTACAATTTCGTCGAACAAGAAATCTCTCTTATCAGTTGGGGTGACACAAGATAATTATAAATTATGGTATAAATGAGGGTGGAGATAATTAAGAGAAAAAGTAAGTACTACCGCCTGGGCCGCAGGACTTTGCCCGGCATTATCGTTATCGATACGATCGTTATCGTTCTGCAAAACAAAGAGAAAATACACAAAGATGATTGAGAGCTGCCTGAAGATCCTCTTGTCTGGGTTGTAACTATATCACTAGATAGTACAAGTATTAGAGTACAGTAGAAGTATTTTACCCTCTTGACTATCACCTAAGGTACACGCCTACTCTAATGAAATTCTAACTCGGTAGGACCGAACATGATAGGATAATATAGACAGAGAAAGACAGAGGGACCGATAGAGAGAGAAAGAGAAGGGGGGGGGGGGCAACTTCTGCGTTTCGTAACTTTTGCTAAAAGTTTCCGTTTAAACACTCAACATATAGCTTCCTTGGCTAAGGTGTCTATTGTCAACTCATCCATAACTCACGAATCCCTAAATATTCACTAGACGAATAGAAGTCCGGGGAGGCCGAGACGATCCATCGATCGATATTTATTGATTATCGAGGACGACAAGAAAAATCAATCACGAACGTCGTATCCTGATCATTAGATTAAAATATGCAGAGTAATGAGTTATTTGTGTCGATTAGAGCTAGATATCAAATACTATTAATTATGAATTAATTATTCGTTAATTTTCAGACATATTCTCGTCGTTCTGAGAACAAAAAAAAAGATCAAAGACGAAAAAGGCACTTGAGTTGTTATAAAATGTTTCACGGATAAGTTTCAAGACATTTTGTAGAGAATATTTTGTATATGAGTAGACTTTGAGGAGGAATGTCAGCGTTTTTTGTCCTTGATTCGCCGATGGATCGTCAAGTCTGAAAAGTCGACATTCGATTTCGGGGACAATCTATAAGCTTTCCGATTGCTCCGGGGATTCGCACGAATTCGGGAGGGGACACATCGAGTTACTTCACTACACATATCGAATCGGCTAATCGAATCAGCAGTGAGGTCTTTGTCTTTTTTCTTGCTGACCGGTCCAGTGATTTGTGATCTCATTTGCGGATGATCGTCACAGCTGTTTGGCTACCATTAATCCCGGTAGTGGAGTTCGATTTTAATTGAATGAAAAAATTTCATCGGATGATCCCTTTAGGATCTGATCATCGGCTAATGAGAGCATCAATTTGACCAGGTTGAATCCTCGAGTCCTTAAAAATAGTCGGGTACACACGAGTACTGTTAAATGTTCTCAGCACTACTCAGCACATTGGGAACTGAATGCAGATTTTGGGAGTCGAGAAGGGAAGGGCTCGTTTCTCCTCGAAAAGTCACTGAAAAAGAGGATGAAGAGCGAGTTCGAATTTCTTTTTTTTTTTTGTCGGGGTAGAAATGGATTATTGGATATCGATTTCATGTTTTCGACAATTCGAGGAGAAACTGACCTCAGGGTTACTAACTACTACTTGGACATGTCGGATAGGCTCAAACTTGGTCTTCGCGTCGACCGTCAATTCCTACCATGAAGAAGCGAACGACAAACATTCATTCGAACTGAACTCTCAGCTGAGAACTGAAATATTCGAAATTAACAACAACCTCCTCGCTTTCGGTCAGTTCGCTCTCCGTTGACGGTGCAGAGTCTCGATTCGTCGTGACTCTCGTTAAATAATTATTAATTCGTTAAATCATCTTTTAGGGGATCATGGGTTTAACAGCTGATCGAAGTCCAGGCAGGCTTGTAGAATCTTGTTAATTAAATGTAATGCACGTCGTGAATTAATAATAATTATAGATACATGTTACAGGTAGCCATCGGGACTCTGCACCGTGCCTTGCTCGTATGGTTATCGGTTATTACGAAACCATGGAGAGAACGGAGACCGAAAGAGACGAGGACACAAACGCAGGGACCTTGTCAAGGTATAACTCTCTTTGAAATTGTTATAAAAATATCATCACTGTCGAGAGCTCTGGGCTCGCCGAGGGGAAACTCACCTGTGGGCCGGTCGCTTCTATTTGTCCAAACCTCGTGGTCCTCCAACTTTCGAGGATCAGCAGACCAGCGTAAATCTTACCAACGGTCAGCTTATTCTTATTTAATTCTGAAACGACAGAGACCCTTCAGAACCATTCCTAAACCGTACCCATAAGGTCTCTCTAAGCTCAATAATTATTCGAAAAATGTTTCAATCCATTACCTTCGCTCCTAGGTATCAAAAGATCCAGCATCTTCTTGGCCTGGAGGGGCCAAATATTTCTGACCGTGTCTCTCAGCTCCTCATCGGCTTGGTCCATCTCTTTAGCTGTGATGGACGAGAAGAATGCATGAAAATATGCCTCGACTCAACATAAGTACACATATTCGTGCGATTTTTCCGTTAAAAAAAAAGAAAATACACGAACTTATGCGTCAACCTAGTATTCAGTAGTTAATCGCTAGTTAGGTCTAATCTCCAGTTTCCTAACCGGTTCTCATCTTTATGCTGAGGTTCTCCCGGATCAAGGCGAACAGCGTGGTGGTGAAGTTGACCTTCCCGTCGACGTCGACGGGCATGTTCATCCTGATGAGCTTCTTGTAGGCCAACCTGTTCGGACACTTGTTGCCAAACCCCAACGGCGGGTCCATGTTCTTCAGCATGTCGTACATCTCGGTGTAGTGGATCTTCCCGGTGGCGTTGGGGTCATACTCCGCCCAAATCCTGACAAATTCGTCCAGGTGATGCGCCCCCAGGATCGACGAGTCCCGGGTTAGGTAGTCGAAGTTGTCCATGATGACGGCCACGAAGAGATTCAGCATCAGGAACGAGCAGAAGAAGATGAACGAGACGAAGTACGCGTATGCGAGGTTCGACCCGCAACCTTCGGTTTCGACTTTCTGCACCTTCAGGTCGCAAGGCCGACCTTTTATGCAGGACAACATGATGTTCGGCCACGCTTCACCCGTGGCACACCTGTGGATTATTAATTCATTTATTAATACACTCCTCGGGTACCATTTTCCCCGCCTAGAGTATACGATAAGCCGTGACAGTCTTACGTTAAAAATGAATTTACGTTTTTACACAATTTTACCGAAGCTTGGGGCGAACGCATGCTAGATTGTCGGGCTTTTGGTGTCTTTTAACCGAAGCAAGAAGCAAAGTCAAAGGATACTCGTCTGGCGGGACTTTTAGCGTGGGTACTCACCGAAAAAGCAACATCAGACCTTGGATAAAGCTCTGGAAATTGTTGTGCTCGTTTATGGCACTCTCGGCCTCCAATGCGATGTTACCGAATACCTGGTCCAAGAAAATAACGAGCCACGAAGGCCAATCACGAATTAGAACGAGATGTCCTCGATTTGATCCCTGGTTGAGGCTGCTGGTCGAGTGATTCTCTTGTTTTCCAAGAGTTTGATACAATTTCTTATAATCAAGGGTAATTTAAAATAATAATAAATCTCATTTCGCAGGACATATGTTCCTGCTGGTCCAGATTGACATCCGAAGCTGAAGACTCAATTATCTGCGGGGCTCTACATGATTCTGCACTGAGAAAAATCATTCATTTAACCGAAGAAATATTTTGTTAATTTAAAGAGTAATTGTTTGACTAAAATAAACTCAAATGTGTTGTCATAATTCCGAAGGAATGTTGGATCCAATTTATTCCAGTTAATTTTGGACAAATAATTATTCTTTAAATTAACAAACCATTGAATCATATCAATGAAATATACTTCTGGTTCAATGGAATTTTTTTTCCAGGGTAGGTACGCGACTATTGTTACAATTGCGCCAACTTTTGGGTTCTAGCGATACGTGGCGTTCCCAAATTCCAAAACTACTCAGAGTTAAAGTCGAAGCCGAGGATAAATGATCCCGTAAAGAGACAACTGTTTGTTCCGAGGTGAAAGCGCAGAGAAATCGCAGGGATTAAATTTTCAAGGCGCAGACTTTCTGTGTCAACGCGTTTCATTTGCCTCTTCGGATCGATCTTGAGTAAAAAGCGTAAGTTTACGGGAAGTTCTTTAATTACTGCTTTAATAGTACTTCATTCGCGGAAACTAGCTGCCTACTGAAACAACTGTTCAACGGGTTCCTTTACATCGGACGAGCATGCATGGAGCGGAAGTTCTGCAAAGGGCGCAATAAAAATAAATGGAATCGTCGTCTCAGTGTCGGATAGTTTTTCTTTTTTTTTTCGGGTACCAGCGGTTTCATTCGTCTTTATATACTTTCTTTGCGATGATAAAATGTTGCTTGCACATGCACGCTCGTTCAATGATCACCAAAATACAACCCCTCCCGTGTTGCTCCACTCACCGGAAGAGCAACATGAGACCACCGAAGAAGCTCTGAAAGTTGTTGTGACTATCGATCGCCGTCGCTGGATCGTTCGTAATGTTTCCGAAAACCTGAATATAAAATTCCTCGTCACTATCTCGGGAAAAAGTTCAGCGAAATTTCCCCTTAAGAACCTCTCCTCTCCCCTATAGAGTGCGGTTAACTCCTAATCTTGTGGTTAAAGAATTAGGCTGGTGATAGGAATGTAAAAGAATCGTAGAAAAATTCACCTGCATTCCGATGATGGCGTAGATGAAAAAAAGCATCGCGATGAGCAAACAGACGTAAGGAAGGGCCTAGAAAGAGAGAAACAAGAGTTGGCATTGATAAGTTCATTTTTAATACATGGATTAAGGTGATATGAAAATGACGTCTGAAGAGTAAATCATTCGCGATTTTATCATGTAATTATGGAGGCCCCAAGGTTCGAACACCCATGAAATTTCATATTTTATAAAAAAATGTGAAAGAGTAAATCATTCGCGATTTTATCATGTAATTATGGAGGCCCCAAGGTTCGAACACCCATGAAATTTCATATTTTATATAAAAATGTGAAAATGTTTATAAAACTTTTCTCCAAACTGCGTGCACCGAATTATCTGAAACTTTAACACGTGACTATGGAGGCCCTAAGAAAAAACGCGATGCCCGTGAAATTTCATTTTTCGAAAAAAATTTCTTTTTTAGTTCATATTCGAGATAAATACAAATTTTTTTTTCGGACAAATGAAATTTCACAAACATCGCGTTCTTCCTTAGGATNTTCTTTTTTTTTTCGGGTACCAGCGGTTTCATTCGTCTTTATATACTTTCTTTGCGATGATAAAATGTTGCTTGCACATGCACGCTCGTTCAATGATCACCAAAATACAACCCCTCCCGTGTTGCTCCACTCACCGGAAGAGCAACATGAGACCACCGAAGAAGCTCTGAAAGTTGTTGTGACTATCGATCGCCGTCGCTGGATCGTTCGTAATGTTTCCGAAAACCTGAATATAAAATTCCTCGTCACTATCTCGGGAAAAAGTTCAGCGAAATTTCCCCTTAAGAACCTCTCCTCTCCCCTATAGAGTGCGGTTAACTCCTAATCTTGTGGTTAAAGAATTAGGCTGGTGATAGGAATGTAAAAGAATCGTAGAAAAATTCACCTGCATTCCGATGATGGCGTAGATGAAAAAAAGCATCGCGATGAGCAAACAGACGTAAGGAAGGGCCTAGAAAGAGAGAAACAAGAGTTGGCATTGATAAGTTCATTTTTAATACATGGATTAAGGTGATATGAAAATGACGTCTGAAGAGTAAATCATTCGCGATTTTATCATGTAATTATGGAGGCCCCAAGGTTCGAACACCCATGAAATTTCATATTTTATAAAAAAATGTGAAAATGTTTATATACAAATTGAAATATTTAATTTTGTAACTGTTAGGACCTTCTATAGGGTTTCCGTATTCACATAGTAAAATTTCACACGATTCGGTAGACTCAATTTGGGAGAAATTTCATAAATGAGACATGCGTAATACGTTGTTAAATGGCTTTTACTCCGACTTTTGTGGTGGAAAAATATTAGAATAATTTTCAATGTCAAACCTTAAAGGACTGTACGAAAGTCCACAGTAAAATTCGTATTGTGTAGCCCTGTCTGAGCAGCTTGATGAGTCTGGCAGCTCGAAAGAGCCTGAGGAAGCCGACGTTGATGAAGTTCTCCTGCAAGGGGCAGAGAAAATTGCACTTAACCAAAAACAATAGTGACTCGTTATTTGTGCTACCGGAAGCGACTTCACGTGTGCGGCGTGTCAGCAGGTGAAAAATGAGTTTATTGTCCTCGGTTATCAATTATCAGCGGACACGCCGCATACGTGAAGCTAAATAACAGCGAATAAATTGGGTTTGTGTTCATTCCTTTGCGCAGCTGAAGCCGAGGGAAAAGGTTGTTCAGAAACACCTCGTCGACGACGTATTTCTCTACCCTCCACCCTGTGGAATTCCAATCACCCCTTTTTAGAAGGGTGAAACAAGCCTTCGGAAATTAATCGATGGTTAAACGAATTAATTGGAAACGCCCGGCTGAGTAATTTCCATCGAGCGGCGCCTGAATGGATTTTGAAACATCGATTATGAATCGGGCTTACGAAAGCCGCGGATCATTTTCCATAATTTTCTGGGGTGGAACGGGGTTAATGGGAAATTTGACAAGAGTCGGTTGTGCCGCTTCCATGGACGAGGGAATTTTTCGGAATCTTTTCCGAGGTGTTCTCCGTTGCAACAAGTGCAATTGCTGCGGAACTCAAGATTGCAGCGGCCGAAAGTTTGCAAAATTCGAGAACTCGAAACAGAAGATTGGACGAGGAATCGCTTAAACTGTTACTTTATTTCCGGTTTGAAAATTCTTCTTGTGAGAGAAAAACCAGTGGAAAATGTTTCGTTTGAGTTGTCGAGTGACTGCTTCGTAAGCGATTCCAAGTGATGGTTGAAAACGCTCAAGTAAATTCAAAGCGTATTGTTTTTGGTTTCGTTTCTGGTAAGTGGTGTGTTATGTATAATGTATGTTGTATACTGTGTAATATACTGGTCGCGGAGATTACGGAATTAAATTAAATGTTAATAATTTAACGAAGTTTTTTCCTCTCTGATGAAATTTCTTAAGAATCAGGAAATCGGTTCTAAGGAAACCGAAGATGCTTCTCTTGTTTTGAAATTGAAACCAGAACCATAAAATTCATATTTTCTCGCAGGAGTCCCCCCACTTACCAAAAGAACCTGACTTCATATCGAGTACTTTATTCACAGCTCTCAATAAATTCAACATAAAATTATCGATGCTTCATTTCTATTAAAAAAAGGATGCTCAGCAGCAAAGCGCGAAGAGATTTCTCTGTCTTACCCTGAGCCATTGTTCTCCCTGTATTTTTTGGACGACAGAGAAAGTGTCCATTATGCATCCCAAGAGACAATTCAAGGCGATCAATGGATGTTTCAAGGTTTATTCAATAATCAAATCACTAGCACACCAATCCTACCTTGGCGACTCCTAAGACTTGCTACATTTTTACATCGACTCGAAAAGAAAAAATGGTCTCTTCAAGTTTCCAAAGGACAGAAAAAATTGCGAAAAATAAACATTGCGAAAATATACGGAGGAATGTAATTAGTGTTTTTTTCCATATAATTTGTTAAGTGTTCCGATCGTTATCATTGTTTTGTTAAGCTGGAAAAGAACTAAAATATGTTTTCTCTAGTTTTTTTTTAAGGTTCCAAAGGCCATAAAAAAAATTACAAAAAGTAGATATTACGGATTTGTAGAGGAATGTTATTAGTGTTTTCTTTCCTTGTCATGTAGTAAGTGTTTCAATGATTATCATTTTTTTTTTCTAGCTCTACATACCCCGAATTCCACCACAAGGGCGTCCACGATGCTACCGATGACCGTGATGAAGTCAAAGGTGTTCCAGGGATCCTTGAAGAAGTTCTGCTCGGACAGATAAGGTATGTTAGAAATTGAAAATTAATTGGATCATCGACTATCCCATACAGTGTCGAAGAAAATAGAAACATCCTAATAATTATCATTTCATACCGCGCCGAGGGAATTACAAATTTACTTTGGATATTCCATTTTGACCTGCCACAAAAACTAATATTTCTGTCAAATTCATTGAACCTTTAGTATATCGAATTTCAAAAATGACCCTTTCTTGCCTTTCCTCGTTAAATTGTATTTTTTCTGTGTCAATTTTTAGTGTCATTCATGTTGAACTAGTACAGAATTACTGCAACGATTTGGTTATTTCCGGATCTTGAAATTAGGGGATTTTTTTCGACACCGTTCGAGATAATCGCGAGTGTCGATGTATGCAGTCTACCTTCTAATTTGATTACCAAATCCAAAATCTTGAAAGCATGGTCGCTCAAGGCGCAATGCGAACTAGTGCGAGTGCCTGTGTGTGTGTAAGTGCGTACATATTCGTGTCGGTGTGAACCGTCTTATTTGGAGTAAATTGCACCGGACACTAAACCGTATAAACGGCATCAATAAAATCATGAAATCCCCCGATTCGTACAACAATGAACAATATTAATTGTTTAATTCATTAACGGAATTAATTTTACGTATTCCTGGCACATTTATACGATTTAGTGCCCCGAGGGTGCACGTGTAGAAGTGTGGTCGTGTAAAGTTTGGTAAGATAGAAAAAGAGCCAAAGACGATCGCAGCTGATCGATCATCTTACTTTCGACGAGCGATCGAGTGAGTAAATCGGGATCTCTCTAAAGATGATCTACGGGAGCATGCCGGTCATAGCAAGCAAGAGAAGAATCTCGACTCGGTGCTCTCCTCGGAATAGGTTTTATTCGACTTCTTTTCGACATCCGGTCGAATCTCGAAGAGAAAGGAGAAGTTCTCCCGAAGTTTCGACAAACTCAATCTTCCCCCAGAAATTTAATTGATTCCCAATTTTGAAATTTTCGCATCACAGGAAGTTACTTCGGACATCGAAGAGTCATCACAAAATCAGCTGTGCAAGTAATCCCACTCTTTTTCAAAATTTCCTTATCAATCCCGATTTTAAAGGGCTCGCGTTAAAATCAACGATTTTTACGTTCTTAACGATTTATCATAAAAATGCCCGGATAATGAATGTCCATCCTTTCTCTCGACTCGACTCGATTTTCTCGCGCGCCGGAAATCGCCGGTAATCGCACTCCCTGCCGTACTGACGCCCCACCGGAAATCGGCGAAAGATCGACTTATCGACTTGTGGACCCCGAGTTAGGTGTATATACGTGAAAAGTGGTGTCAGATTAAAGGCTTCTCAGTACCTTGCATCCGAAGGCGATGAGTTTAAGGATGCACTCAATGAAGAAAAGCAGGGTGACGACCAAGTTCACGATGGTCAAGCTGTCCAATAGAATTGGCGGCGCCTCGTGATACTACAAAATACACCCAACACACAGACGTAACACCCAGGTCGTGTCTAGACTTCTTTAGCCCACCCCCTGCGTTTATGTACCTTGGCTTGGAAAAGTTAAAATTCATTCACGGAGGGGGGAGAGTATATCTATATACATAAGTCTCATGATATGCAAATATTGGGGTCTATAAACCGAACCTCGCCGCTCAAAAATGCTCCGATTCCTCGAAATCGTCCGCGCCGTATATTTCTAAAATCTTCGAGAATTTAGATTTTCGCTCGATTTACGCTTTTACAGGTACCGCGACAATTTCGAAGCGCGCAGACTCAAAAACGATATTTAAGTATTGTTTGAAACATTTAATCATTTTTATTTCATCACCGGGTTATCATGAAATCGACTGCACGCTTTGAAATTATTTCGTAAAAGCACCGATCGGACCCACATGCAACCATTCGGGGTGTCGAGGAACGAGTGCATTCAGGAGGGCTTTTTTCTAGGGAGACTCAAGACCAGGTTCGGGTTCGATACACATTGGATATACTTCAAGGTTAATGCTTCATCGCAAACTTCACGCCCACCCATTATCTACTATTGGAATTAAAATTGGCCGAACGAAGCCTGGTCGGGGCTGCAAATATTGTTCTTCACCTCCCAGTCAACATGGCCGCCGCCTGAAGGGCGTGGGTTAATTATAAAATGAAATTGGATTTCCAATGTAAAATTAAGACGCTCCAACTAGGTGGACCCAGGCAACAGTGGTCTACTTCGTGACCGACTCCAATCAACGTTCTTCATGTTAATTTCCATTTATTTTACGGATTTCTCGGAAATCCTGCGGAATTCAACGATGGTTCCCCTTTATTCATGGGGGTCTAAGGAAGCTCCTCTTCCGGTGCCTCCTCGTTCTTCATGGTCGGGACTGCCTTTCGCAATCCTCGATCCTACGATCCAGCCATCCATGCTCTATTGTACGACCTCGGGTCGATTTGTCATTTGCGATTGGTTATCATTTGCGATTTATCGTCACATCGCACGAAAGGCAGGAAGCATGCAAGAGGTGAGTGGGATGTCTCTTCGGGGTTGACATCGTTCCTCACCCCGCGATTTACTTGAGCCCATTTAAGACACACACACTGGCGTGTTAACTCGCATGCAGGGTGTGACAATTTTGACATGCGTTCTTGACATGCTGATGCAGGGGGGAAGTCATGCAAGGGGCTGGACGAGCATGGGGTTTGTTCCAGTTGGTGGTTCATTTCTTTCTTTTTTTTAAACATTCGTTCTTATCTCTTCCCTTTAGGAGGTCTCGAAATGAAAAATTGAAAGGGGGAGAGAGTGAAAAGAGAGACAGATAGGGATGGACAGATAAAGAGAGAAAGACCAACGCAAAGTTAACCACTCGTGAGGGTATGTCATGACTGAATTTTCGGATGTCAATGTCGTGTGTATATGTGTGTACGTGTGTATGTATGTGTGTGCACGTGTATGTGTCGTGTCGCTCATACGCGGAAGCAATGCTCGATGAAGCATCGAAGTGTCTATTTGATCATCCACTTTATGCTCTTTTTTATATTCTTTTTTATAAAAAGTCATATCGATTACTGATTTAAAGAGATTCCCGTCTTATCATCCCAGGTTGCGTCGTTACTTATACTAATCATTACTCCATGAAGTTGCTCAGACTCAAATTATTAAAGAGCATAAAGGAAGATACTTTTCGCACTCGATACCTCCTCGTCTACTAATAATTCTCATGGTGTAACTATCGTTTTGCATGGCCGTACTCTTGTCATGGCGGTCCACCGAGTCCGATGCAGCGAGCGGTTCATTTATCAAACAAAAATAAATTTAAGAAACTTTATGAATATTCGAACACAAAGTTGCTTTAAGGACTAGATTTTTCGATTATTGGCGGCAAGCAACTCGCCCCGGAAAATATTATAAAGGCAAATGCACGAAATAAACTGAAAAACCATCCGTTCGGTAATCCAAGATGGCGGCCGCAGTGAGCATCGGACGCCCGGCCGCCATGACAGCGTCACCGTCCCACAAAGCGTACCTACGTACATCGAGATATGTAATATATGTGTGCTGATATGCGTGTGTAACCGCGCGTATATATATATATATATATACACATCCAGAAGTATATATATATACATATATATATATATACAAATCTAGGTATATCTTGCGAGTCTTTAAAAGCAAACGCGCTAGACGTTCACTAATAAGCGAGACTTACCAGCCTGTAAGAAAGAACGAATTCCGTGACGTTCCCCTCAGAAGGGGTGGACAAGGAGAATCGAAGGCTAGACCGGAAGCGACATTCGCGGGCGAAAAAAAGAATATACAGGGCCACTCGCGAATATTTTTTCTCTTTTTTTTCGGGGGGTAGAAGGAAACGCCACGCAATCTCAGTTCCAGGGAGATATGAACGCCCTTGGGGGGGCGCGGGGGCGGGATTTCAGGGTTTCGGGGGAGAGCTTACCCTGAAGCCGAAAGCGACGATCTTCAGAATGCACTCGATGGTGAACATCCCGGTGAAGCATATGTTCATGTACTTCAGTGTTTTCTGGTAGAGATCTCCCTGCCGGTGGTACTGCAATGCACACACTCACGAACACACGGCCGACAGAGACAGACAACGGACATACACAAGCCTACTCGCCGACATGTCGGGGATTTTTTTTTCATGTTCTCATTTTACCCCCTTTTTCCATGGAAAAAAAATGGCGAACCGAAGAAGTCGGCCGGGTGGGAAATGGCCGTTCGAAGGAATCCCTGTATAAATACGTGTATTTCGGGGAAACAGGGCGAAAACGCGTCTGATTTTTGAGAGGGATATCTTCTGGGCGAAAATTTGGAAAGTGGGGAAGTTTTTATATTCTGCACTATTTTTGACTTTTTTTCTTTTCCCTGATCGGTAGACACGCGATTGGGGGGCTTGCAGTGATAGAGGCAAACGTCCACTTGCAGTAATAGAGGGGAAAATACGATGATCGTGGAAATTAATCTGAAACACATATCCGGGTGTCAACGGGTCACTCAGGAGCCGATATCGGTGGTGATTGGTCTTCTTCATAATTTAATACATCGATTAGTTCTACGTGGATCAGTGGGCGTTCGTGCGTGTTTGACGTGTGGATTGTCAATGGTAATTCCGCGCTTTGGCCGGGGGACTTGTGTACACGTTAACATCGTGAAATGTTGTATCTTTCCCTTAATTTTGTCTCGAGGATTTTGTATCATCTCATGGAGGTGTGTTCGAATGGGTGGAGGGGTCCCTTTCTGATGTCGGATTCCGAGTTTGCATTTTTTATCCTATTTTCAAACCATTTTTCGAGCTTCCGGATCAACCAATCAATCTTAACTCGTCACTTTCCATGCCCGATAGAAATTTTCTGCTGAATAATGTCAAGCAGTGACGATGAATATCAAGTAAAAAGAAAATGCAAGCTTGGGGTCTGATAACAAAAAGGAAGTGGTGGAGATTTCGATAAGACCACTCGGATGAGGAGCGACGACGAAGAGCTCGAGTTTCAATCTTCAATCTGAACATTTCCTGCGATCCGAAAGAGGCGTCCGAGATAATGGACATTTTTGTTTCCTCAATGGAAAGTCTCTTGAAATAATTCGTCCCTGTTCGTCGTCGCTGCTCCGCGTTTCCGGTCATTTTTCTGGTAATTAAGTCGGGTGTCTGAAAGAACGGAAAGTCGATTAGTGCCGTGGATGAACCAACGAAAGAGACGAACTAAAAGCAACGGTTTTGGTCTCGACCTCGAACTAAAAGTCACACAGGCGTTAAAGAAAGGAAGAGCTTTAGCTTAAATTTGTCTCCTGGACGAGAGGGATTTTCGGGACGTGGAGAATTTCGGGGTCCTCTTCGAGGGCTAATTCGTGTTCGAGCAGATGCCCCGTGCAAGACATTGGCGTGTGGAACATTCAAAGAGTTTGCCTTGATTGCTCATTTGTCACTTGCTGCGACAGCTAGCATGCGTGGCTTTCCCGTCTGCACAAATGTAATTGGAGGACGCGTCATTCTTTCAGACAAATCTCGACATTTTGCCCCGACATCGACAAACAGCGTCTAAAACCTTTACATCATAAGAGTCTATTTTTAGAAAACTACTAATACCCGCTAAAAGTATTCCCTTTAAGTTTAAGTACCCTTTAAGAGGATATAAAAGTGGCATCTAAAAGGCGAATCGTTCGTGAAACTTTTCTTCGAACTAAATGTAATCGTTTCAGACTTTACAACGTGAATATGAAGGCTATAAGGAAGGTTCTGACCCCTATAAAGTTTTACTTTTTTTAAAGTTTGGTATAAGAAGTGAAATTTCATGGGTGTCGGGACCTTCCTTACAGCCTCCATATGCACGATGTAAAATTTGAAACGATTCGGTACACCCAGTCCGGAGAAAAGTTTCATGATAAAGACCCCTTTCATGCTACTTTCACATCGCCTTAAATGTTCAAGGTAAAAAAGCTTGTACGTCCTAAAATAGTGTCTTCGGTATGTTTAAAAAATCCCGTGTAAATACTAGCATTGACTTAGAACCTGCTGATTTTTTTTTTTCCCAGTGCCAGTGCATGTGCTAGTCTTATCAGCTTTTCCTTATTCTGGTAACGATCGCGAGATGAAGCTAATTAAATTTTATCAGGCAGGCATTTTGCCGTGCTGCGGTGCTCAGTCCGGAGAAATATAACCCGGAATACCGTGTCATGTAAATCGAGTATTCCCGATTGCATTTAGGCATCGATATACAGTCCTGGCGAATGAAATCGATGCAAACGACTTCCTGGTAGGCCCGACAGGAGAGGTTCTCGATGACGAAACGGAGGAAACGAGCATGGCGAGGAAGAGGTCGCCCTTGTGCAAGGTTCTCTTCCTTTCGGAGCCCTTTCTACTGTTTTGTTGTACAGTCAGCCCTTCGATTTTTTGTACAGTTAGTCAGCCGGGGAAGAAGCGAGTGTTCGGTGCATCACTGCATTTTGTGCGTCCAGTTTTTGGGTGGGTAGCGGCCGTGGTGCAGTGGGATGCAGATGTGAATAAACGTCTAGTGTCTACTGACAAATGTGTTCCGCTGTGACAAAAACCTACGAACGTAACCAGGGCACGATGCTAGCCATGCAGATTCGTGGTGGAAAGAAAACTGGTGGAAAAAGGGGACGAATGAGAAGAGGCGAGGGAGGGAGATTCACGATGCATAAACTCGAGATGCAGACACGACGTTTTGTTCTTCGTTGCGCCTCTGCATGTCTCCGAAGGACGGAACTGAAATAAACTAAAGTCGATGTTTTAGGACAAATGAAGAAATGAAAATGTGATGGTCAAAGTTTGTTGATCAGGAATATCAGATATCACCGTGAAGCTGTCGGATACAGAAATGGATGATGCTAAAGGGACCAAGGGATCAAAAAGAGCTTCTCACGAGACTATTGATTAAAGTAACTCATCTCTTCATTACATTAACAATAAAACTCAATTATATAACTGATAATTTAAGTAGATGTGAATGTGGCATCTGAGGGGTCAAACATTCATGAAACTTTTCTCCAACCTGGATGAGCCAAATCGTTTTAAACTTTACAACGCGAATATGGAGACGATAAGGAAGGTCCTGATACCCATGATATTTCACTTTTTCTTTTAAATTTGGCATAAAATATGAAATTTCATTGGCGTCGAGACCTTCCTTATAGCCTCCGTAATCACGTTGTAAAGTCCGAAACGTTTCGGTACACCCAGTTCGGAGAAAAGTTTCATAAATGAGCCCTCTTTGAGGCCACTTTCAGGTCCCCTTAACACTTAACACTATTTCTACCAAAGGTGTCAAAAGACACCTTTTAAAATTTTAACTTGAAATTATTTTCAAAGTTTAATAATTTTCTCTCAATTAATGTTTTGAGTTTTCGTATAATAATTGTTAAATTTATTTAGCGGTATCATTTTCCTCCAGCTCGTCAAAACATTCTGGTCAAAACCTTTTGGTCGAAATAGGTATACACAAAATCGTGGTAGAAATATTGTTAATAGTAGAATATGGAATAAATAAGACCCAATGATCATCTGTCATGATGTTTTGCAAAATTACGATTACATTCTCGTGATGAAGTTGCGAACGAAAAATTATAAGATTGAAAGAGAGGAGAGAAAGGGTAGAACAGGAGGTGAACGAATGAGGGGATGAAACCGACGTAACAGTATGTGTATGTACGTGTGTGTCATAGGTAGACAGTTATATGTCACAGTTATACAAAGAACACACAAGTCATCAGGCAAGTACAGCAAAAACTTGTATAACAGCGATATATATATCGTTAATATACACAGGTCGCAGTAACTCCCGGAATTTCTTTGCAGCAATCGCGGGAACGAGACTCTCGGGTTTCTTGAAGGGGTTTCAAAGCCATTTGCCAGACAGACAGACGGAGGAAGAGCGAGTTCACACGAGACAGAGAGAGAAAGAGAGACAGAAATAACGAGGGAGAGGACAAGAGACAGCGAGGGAAAGAGGCGGCTATCGAAAAAACGAGGAGTCAAAATGTCCGATCCCCTTCCATTGGGGAATCTGTGGTCGACATCAGTCGTATGAATGTCGAGGAACAACGAGATCATCGACTGGCACGAGAGAACAAATGTCGCATTATTTGTCGTACCCGAGTGGGGTCGTCAAGATGGCTTACCTTCATCATCAGCAATAAAGTATTAAGCACGATGAGGATCATGATGAAGTACTCGAAGGGCGTCGACACGACTATCCTCCAGATCTTGTACTTGACGCTGTTTCGCTTGTTGGGCATGTACCTCTCGAGAGGACGAGCCTGTATCGTGAAGTCTATACAAGATTTCTGTAAATGCAATACAAAATGTGAAGGTTTTAGAAAACGGAGTACCTTCAATTCCTTACAAAAAGTGAGATATTTAAGGTGATACGAAAGTGGCGAACAAGGGATCTCGTTCACGGAACTTTCCTCCGAATTACGTATATCGAATCGTTTGAAATTTTATCACGAGAACGTGGAGGCCCTTAGGAAAGTCCTGGTACCCATAACATTTCTTTTTTTCTTTAATTTATTTATAGTAATTTATAATTTTTGCTATAAAAAGAAATTAAATTTCATGGGCGTCGGGATCTTCCTTACGGTCTCGATATTCACGTGGTAAAATGTCAAGCGTACTTTCAGTTCGGAGAAAGGTTTCATAAATATCTCTTCAGATGCCATTTTCATACCGCCTTAAGCGATTTATCGAGTGTTTCTTCGGGTACCTGGTTCTTGTCGATCTCGCCGTCCTGCAGCTCAGCCTCTCCCTGCTCCTGGAAGGTGATGATGATCAAGGCCACGAAGATGTTGACGAAGAAGAAAGGAAAGACGATGAAGTAGACTATGTAGAATATGGACATCTCGATGCGAAAGTTCTGAATAGGACCCTTGTCCTCGTAGGTCGCCGCCATCGAGTTCTGGAGGATTTGGGGCCAGCCCTCGCCGGTCTGGACCGCGAACAACGTCAGCATCGCCGCCATGACATTGTCGTAGTGAAAGCTCTGCGGTTGCCACTCTCGCTTCCTCGAGGATGGCAGTAAGTTACCATCTTCGAATACGAAGTACTGGCCGCTGAAACGTTCAATGGTCGAAATTAATTATAGGTACTAGTTGCGGCTCAAGGGGTTAGTCTACTGTAACAGATAAAAAAAATAAGCGTTTCTTAGTCGCAAATTTACAGAAAAGCATATTTTTAAACATTAACGTAACCGTATCCAATTTTCTTTAAAATAAACAATTTTCAATTTATACAGTTAGAGTTGGGTAATTACAAATCAAGCAAGTCTGCGCACCGTTGTCGAAAGCGTTGTTTCAAGAAAACTGTATTTTTGAATTTGATAACACAATTACGCCATTTCATTCCAACCTTTCGTAGTGTTACAAATAATCTGCTATTCCAGTTTCAGGTGCACAATTTTGTCATTTTTTAAAATTCTACAGTAGGCTAACCCCTTAAGAACAGAAGCTAAAAGTCATTCGAGGTGGTTGCAAGCCCTCAAAGGAACTGTCGCCCCTCAACACCCTGAAATCACTCTTATCGTTCCAAAGCTTCCAATCACCCAAGTTAATACTCACTGGCACTCTTCCTCCGTGTACTTGCTGTCGTCGCTACAGAAGAAGAACTTGCCATTGAAGAGCTGCACCGCTATCACAGCGAAGATAAATTGGAACAATATGTACACTATCAGAATGTTAATAACGTTTTTCAGACTGTTCACGACGCAGTCGAACACCGCCTTGAGCTTGGGCACTCGTTTGATCGTCTTCAAGGGTCTGAGCACTCGCAGCACTCGCAACGACTTGATAGTCGAGAGGTTTTGCCCCGCGGAACTTCCGGTCATGTCGAAGGCGAAAGAGACCGCGGCGCATATCACCACAACGGCGTCCATAATGTTCCAGAACTCGCGGAGGTACGAGCCCGGATGAAGGATGATCCCCAGATCGATGATCTTCAGGATCATCTCGACGGTGAACACCCCAGTGAACGCATAATCGAAGTAATTCAGAACCTCATTCCTCATCGAGTGCTCGTCCACAGGGTCCTCGGCCGCCAGGGCGATACTCGAAAGGGAGATGACGACCATGATGAAGAAGTCGAAGTACCTCAGGTTTACGACCCAATGAGCACCTCTTCTTACACTGAAAGGAGCGTTTCTTGGATTAGTACATTGTTACGTAATTACTTGCCGCGGACATCGTAGAAGAAGGTACTCACGGGTTTGTGGGGGACAGTATAAACATGGAGGAGTATGGCAGCATTGGTTTTGGTCCCGTGTCTTCGTCGTCATCCTGCTTCTTTTCTTCGGACGCCTGCTTACCGCCCTTTCCACCTTTGCTGAGGTTGGGAGGTCGAAGGAAGAGTGCGGTTAATGATCGTTCGTCAGGATATTGCACCGAGCGAAAAATTTACTTTCTAGACGAAATTAATTACTGACCGAAGAAATTTCTTGGCTCCAGCGGAATTGATTCCGTAAGAATCATCATCAAATTGAAATAATGGTTAATACCTTGATCTTATTTTGTTGATACTAGCCAATAAGGATCTACTCGTCACAAGAATTACTTTTCTTTTTTCGCTAGAAAGTGATTTTTTCGCTCAGGGTGTTGGAAATAGGACTTATCGACGAGTGGACTTACAAGTTCCTAGTCGGACTAGGAGGGCAAATCTCCACCTTCGGAGGACTCCCATCGGTTGGCATCTGCAGGGCCTCCATTTCTTTCTCCAGCTCCTGCATCTGCTTCTCTTTGTCCTCCTCTACCTGTTCCTCTTCGGCGGCAGTCAGTTCCTGAGCGTTGGCCAGATTGTCGACGGCGATAGCCAAGAAGACGTTAAGTAGAGTGTAGTTGCCGAAGAGTACCAGGATAATGAAGTAAAGCGAGTAGATCATGCCCTTCTTGTGGCCACCCTGAGACTCGATGCCCTGGTACATGACCTCGTTCCAGTCTTCACCAGTCAGAATCTGCGAAACACAACGATATCAAAACCGTCATCCACCCTGAACCATCCTCTAACCATCTAACGATCACATATGCAGACTACCAACTGCAAGAATGGACGGGAAGGCTATTCGTAAATTAATCTTTCCCTCCTTCAGCAATTCACCGGTACATTCCAATAATTTCTCCACGTCTACACTTTCCGCATGCAATTGAGCATTGCAAGTACCTAGCAGCCAAATTTCGTGTCGCGTGGTCTCTCATTTTCCATCTTTTACGTTCGTTTCAGATCACCACCGGTCGACCCGTACTAATGTCTGTGTTTACTTCCCTGTCTCCACCGATTTGAATACTCTTCAATTCCATTTATCCTTCCTGGGGGCGTGTTGAACTTACTTGGAAGACAGTGAGCAGCGCGATAGGAAAGGTGTTGAAGTTCGTGGGCGGTGTGCCGCTGGGGAAGTTGAACTGGCCGCCGAAGAGCTGCATACCAAGGAGGGCGAATATGAGGATGAAGAGGAAGAGCAGGAAGAGTAGGGAGATGATGCTGCGCATGGAGTTGAGCAGAGAGATGACGAGGTTCCTCAGGCTGGCCCAGTATTTGGTCACTTTGAAGATCCTGAGGAGTCGCAGGGCGCGCAGGACGGAGAGGCCGAAGGAGCCGGATTTCAGGGCTGACCAGATCACCTCGAAGATCGAGCCCGAGATCACCACGCAGTCGAACCTGTTGAAGCTCGACTCGAAGTAGATTCGAGGGCCCAGCGCGTACATCTTGATGAACATCTCCATCATGAAGAGTCCCAGGAACACGAATTCGGCGTAATCTGAAAAACGGTTATTTTCTTATTAAATAATTCACACATTCAGGGTAAATTTCAGGATGGAGTAAATTCTTAAACGTTTCTGACTCGTTTCTTGATTTTGTCAGATATCTGAACTTTCATTTCAACATTCATAGCACCTCGGATAGGATCTTTCTGATACCCCACTCCCGAATTGTGGACCCTTGGCGTATAGAACTCGGTAGAGTTTCGAGCCAAATTCGTTTGAGCGAGGAACAGTTTTTTGATCGCTTGATCTTCAGAGTACTTAACCGAATATTTTATAATTCTCGTATATTTATTCTTATAAATCACTAATCCTTTGTATTACCATCTACATCAAGCTGCTTCTCGAAAAGGTTTAACCATCCTTGAACTCCCGAAATAAAACATTGATTTTTTACAACCGCTCAAGTTGAGAAGTTACAGACCATAGTTCGATGTTTCACGAGTCCATTGACAAAAATTTACATTCTATGCGTAAATCCGACATTGCAAGCGATACGTGGACGGAATGTCGTTAGTACCAAACTGACAATATTTCCCCCAGATTCGGAGAAAGGTTCTCAGCGGGTCTTATATCCTATTTATCAATACGCAGTCACTTTGCACATCATCTCTTAAAATCAGTTACCGAGGATCCTATTAGGGCAGACAAATTGGCATTGGATTAATATTCATACGCGAAGGTAAATAACGTATGTAAATGGGATTGTTTCCACGTGTGGGTTAAAATGCAAAACACTTTCAGCCACGATAATTGGGGTCGTGGAAGTTCGGAATTGGGGTAATTCACTCACAGAGAAACTCGGTGAGCCATGACGGCTGCTTGTAATGCTCGACAGCCACGCAGATGGTGTTGAAGAAGACCAGTACGATGACGAACCAGTAGAACCACTGAGCTTTCACTGTGTGTCGCACCCAAAATCTGAATCTCTTCTCAGCCCGCCAGAATTGCAGACAGGCTCCTTTATTCTTCACCTTGGACTTGAGGTAGGAAGCTCGAGAGAACCCTACAATAACACATCCCGACATCAGTGGACACATATTACTCAACAAGACAAGAAATCAGTCCTGCAGATGTCCCAGTCACCCGAAGTTCCGTCAGCTCAACATCAACAATTAATTCCCCTTTCCCTCTTACATAAAAAAAATTTGTTTAAATATAACATTCCCGAAGAGAAACCCCAACATCCATTGAAATTAATTTAACAGATGATGTGTCGTCCCAGAGCATCTTCGTCACTGTCAACGTCTTCATCTTCGGTGTTAAAAAAAAAAAAATGTAAAATATTTCTTATATTTTTTATGGTTCGATCGAATTTAAGCTCGTAAATTTGAATAATTGGATGCAATTGTTGTAGGAAAAGTTTGAATTTGTTCACTCGGACTGGTAGGTAGAGACTTTAATGGAGCTTTTGAAGAGCGATTTTTTCGTCGTGGTCTCTGCAGGGGGTCGAAGTCGATTTCTGGACTTCTCTCTATAGATCCTTGGACCATCGACGACGGGACACGCATGTTCTAGTCTATGGTAACTCTCTACAAGCGGGGATACTATTTATGCTGGCATACCGTATCCAATAAATACTTGTGTACGGGTTTACTATAGTAAGGTGTGAGAGTGCCGCGACTCGAGGCGGGCTTCATCATCTTATACGGTCTAAAGGGTTAAACAGGCCGGATGGGGTGGATTCACAACTCTGGCTACTTCAAGTCAATCTTTCGACAATGCTAAGTCACTACTCGATCAACTGGATGTGCTAACTAGGACAGTCGCTTTCAGCTAAAACATTAATCGGCACTCCGCCGTCATCGGGCATACCTAAATGATAAGTGTACACTCACAGTGCGAGGCGATCGCAATTCGGCAATGATTTCTAAATCAAACATTAACACAAGCTCGTGATATTTTTCTTCAAGCAAGATAAACTATGAATGCCAAAGGGAAGATGGGTAATTTTTGTTTGACTCGATTATCCATTTTTGTAATTTTTCTTTTTCAAGACAGTCCTCTCAATATATTCACACGTTATAACGAAACGTTTCCATGATGAGTATCATTAGAAGTAAATCGGTATGTAGATTAAAATTCAAGATCACTGCGACAAATGCAAAAATTGACAAGTATTTTATGAAAATACCCTCTTGAGTAAATTACAAATATTTGAAGAAATATTTGTCACTCCGAGTAATAAGTTTTAACAAATCGAGCTGAGAAACTTATGATTTTTGATAAATTTAGAATTCATCATATTCGAGCTGGATTAATCGTTCTTACGGTTCCGATACATTAAAATTAGTCCTTGCGATTTATTCATTGCTCACGTTCAGATGATTCCATGACGAATGTTACCGGGAGTGAAGTAGTTAATTAAACTTAAAGATAATTTATAAGCGACCAAGTGCCGCCAAAATGGCGATCGCCTCGCGCGGCGAAAAAAATCATCATCGTCACACCAGCCAACAGAAGCAATACCTAGGAGAAATGAAAAATTAGTCGGTAAAGATCGAGTGTCATCGAGTAACAGGTCGCGCAAGATACAGCATCAAGGTCAATGGACTCGAAGAGCACGCGTAGATGCAGTAAACCGATAGACAGGTCGACAGAGACAGATAGACGGACGGATAAGTATATTAAAAAGAGACAGAGATAAAGAGATAGTATACTAGAGTCGCAAGATGATACAGAGAGAAAAATGAGTCGATAGCTACGTATCGATGATGATCGGCGAGAAGGCGAGGTTCTGGAGCCGTTAATTTCTTTCTCATCTTTCACGTATTTCGTCCAAGACCTAACGAAAAAGCGAGAATGGCGCAAACGTCGAGGTGAACTTCCGTAACTCTTCGTCCATCGCCCTATCCTGCTCAGCAATTAATATAACAGTCTCTAGCTACGCGGCCAACTCGACAATTGACAAGTGTAGTTCATAGCAATGGCGGCGCGTCCCAGTGGTACCGTACATACGTAATAGATACGCACGGGTGGGTGTAAGTGTGTGGTATGTACGTATATCTGCATATACAGGGGTACAGGGTGGACGTACACCCGTGTATATATGCATGTATACGTACGGCACGTATATATAGATATATATGTATATATACCAAGTGGGTGAGTGGGTTACTGACAATACGGCGTATTACTGGCGTACATAGGTCAGGGAGGCGAGACACCACGCCTCCCCCGCAAGAGCACAAACAGTTAGACAAAAAGTAAAACAATATGGTCCTTTACTCTTTTACGGTATAATACTGTTGCATTCTCGGTGGTAGTTACCTTTCAGTTTTTTCTTAGGCACTGAAACAAGAGGAGCATCTGATAGCGTGTGTTTAGAATGTTCATCGACAAGGTCGGAGGGCTGGGCTTTCGTTCAACGCGGGTCTGGGTGACGGTAACAAAGTAGTGACAATGACAAGGACCCGTTTTATGAATGAGAGAGAAAATGCCGAGAACCTGACGTATATATACTAAGAACTATGAAGGGTTGAGGTCGACGTCCCGAGTCAGCGCAGATTCCCGGAATTTGGGGAAAAGAGATGACTTTTTTGAGTTCTTCGCGTGACGCCGAAGAAGGGCGTCATGGCCGTTGCCTTAGCGACTGGGAATCAGCTGATCGCGATGCCGGCCAACTTTCTGCTCTCGATTAAAGGTCCGTACCGTAATCATCGCATAAATCCGAATATCGAGCAAGACAATAATATCTATTTTCAAGAGTCAATCAAAGTGTCAAAGGGTCCAACCAGCCAAGCGGAGAGGACAAACACAACTCACCATCGTCAGGGTCGTCTTCGCCTTCCTCTTCCTCGGTGTCGGTGCTTTTGCTCTTTCCGAGGTTTTTCAGCTTTTTCCGTTTGGCCGCCGCCCTTCTTCTCGCTAAAACAATAACAAGAGATTAGGAGGGATCGAGGGCAAATATTACGTGGGGCGTTATTTTTTAATCTTAGAATCGTATGTCATTATCTCTAATTATTATAATTTCTTTTGTTAATCTTGGAAAAGCGGATCGAGACAGTGGAAGTTTTTCGCCAACCCCGTGCATGTCTTGTGGTACATTGAGAAAAGAATTTAATTGAAACGACGAGATACTTCTTTGATTGGAATCAAAGAAATATTTTGTTAATTCGAAGATTAATTATTACAATGTACCTTCGATTATGTGCATCTTCTCCTCCTCGGTGGTCCTCTCCTCGGCAAGGATGACCTCCTCTGCGAAAAGAAAAGTCTCTTTTTCGATGAACGTCGCGACTCTTGCGGACCTACCGGGTCTACGGACATTTCGGTCGGAGGGACCAAAATGGCGGGCCTTGGTAGCAAGCTTACAGGGTCTTTCAGCGCGACTTCTTGACGCGATTTTTTGGCTAACCTGCTTTGCATATCCACTCGACGTAACCATTCAGTTCTCGTTCCAGCTGCTGGGCCCTCCTTAGCTTCAGGAAGGATTGCCGGTTCTCCACCTTCTCTCGCTCCTTCGCAAACTCTCTACAAGCGTTACAGAGGTGACAGGGGACGACGTGGGAACCCTATGGTGCCTTTCGGGGATCGCGATTTTAGCCCTTACTGCGGGTTCCATTATCTACCTTTCGATTCTTACGGATTCAAAATTCATTACCGATTAGCACTAATTATTACGAGACGTGTAGCGTCTGCAGGTGCTCAGGAGGACCTTCTCCCTCGTCAACGGCTACTAGAGACTTACTTCTCAGACATGAGCTTTACTTCTACACTTATTAGGGTAATAGCGGAATCATCAAGCCTCGCTGACTTTACAGTCGAAGCAGTATTTTAATTACTTCCAGCACTCGATATATAATTTGTAATTAATAACTTCGAGTTTTTTTCTGGTTTTCGTTGCCTTTGTACCGTGTCAATCCCAATTTTCTGTACAGTTTTAATTAAACCAATTTAAGGATTTTTGAGCTCGAGGAATTCGGTTTTAATGTTGCTTTTGCGGATCAATAGACCTTTTTTCGCAATAAAGTTAAGCGATACAATGAAAGTTAACAAGGAGCAAAATACTAGTGGTTCGATAATAGGAAAGAACTCCCATTTGCAAATGGCATCGCGGATTTTTTCTGAATTAGATTCGAATGGAAATTAATTTTTCTCTCGATTCTCGTCCATGAAGAGGGGTAAGAACGGCAATAATGCGACGTTCTCTTCGTGTAATCGGCTCGAAAGTGAGCGATGGAAACACCGAGCTGATAAAATCTATATTATAAATAAACAATTACCGAGAAGTGCATTTAACTAGATTCGCGAGTCGGAAAGTTTAATTACAAGCGCGACTGGGTTATGAAAGTGATTTCAATTGCGTAACACTTAATTGTCCCTTGCAAGGGCACCGGGCATTTAAACGGCTTTCAATTATAGAGCACAAAAGTGTCGTGCTATTAATTGAACTTTAATTACATGGTACAGAAGTAGCGAACAATTGATTTCCACTTTCCGGGAGAGTTTAGCCCATCTCTGCATAGGAGAGGGATTGAAAATTCTAGCTAGCTTACCAGGGCGAGCTTGTCTAAGATTTTCATAATTTACTTTTCAACTGGACTACCGTGATCTGAATTTCGAGAAACAGAGACCTGCTTGAGTGATCCATTTTAGGTAGGAACTGAACGCAGTGGTGAAGAGGTGCTTTCTCTTCGCTTTTTGATAGGCGGCTCGCCTTTCGACGCGAGTTCTTTCGTTAGAAAATTCCCTGACGAAAGAGAAAAAGACATTCCTGTGAATCGCGGAATCCCTTGTTGACCCGGCAAAAGGGCGCGTCGATAACCCAATTAATTCGAGCCCCTTCGAGATGTCTAAGGCTTTAAAAAAATCAGGGCTTGATAAGGGACGGTAATTAATATCAGTGCACTCACCCGCTCAGGACACCGAGAACTAAGTTCAGCATGAAGAAAGACCCGAGGACAATCAACGGTATAAAGTAAACCCAGTTGAATGTGCTGCCCAGAGCATCGTTCGTCTGGAAAATTGACGATCTCGTAAGTGAATCATCGATGAGGCCGACTCCGACGTGTGTACCACCCAGCGACATTGACATACACTTTGAAATACACTTAACATGTTTAAACATATACCGAGACAGATATCGACAGTGCGCAAAGCTTCGGAACCGCGACAGTCGATGCTTCGATCGTCATTGAAAGGATGAGAAATAAATTATGATAAAGAGAGTAATCACATTTATATCTTGAAACGTCATCAAGGCAAGCCGACGTCACCGCCCCAAAGCGCGACTTTAATAAAAAGAATTTAAATTATAGACAATATCTCGTATCGAAAATTTATTACGAAGAATTCTTGGGAAAGATCAGGACCGTCAAATGACAGGACGATGACGACGGCTTTGCTTGGGGATGTTTTTTTTTTAGAATCCCTTTTTTCACTCGTTCGAGCTCCTCCACCTTTCGAGTGAGGAACGTCGAACGATTTTCTTGGAGCTTGGTGGAGACAAGAGTGAACAAGAGTGAACAAGAGTGACGAGGACTGAAAAACTGACAGTGTTATACTGAGTAAAGTGAATATATACATCAGTGTTAGCTTTCTCGAGAGAAAAATGCAGTGGATTTTCCGATGACGGTCCGGCTGTCATCCGGCGGCCGAGTCGGCCACCGCGGCTGACAATGATCGATTGTCGATATTTTGACAGGTAGCCAAAAAACACACATAAGTACAAAGAGGTACACATAAAACTGCCAATCGTGTAGTAACATAAAACACGTGAAAGCCGTTTGGATGTTACGGCCGAAGCAACATGACCGTAATGAAAATACACACACCAAGATACGGAGGCAAACGTAAATGTGACATCGGATTAATCGAGTTCTCGCCTGGTAAGTGGCTCCCGAATTAAACGGAAATAGGAAGAATAAATAAAAAGAAGCCATTACGGTAAATACTGGTCAAGTTAACTTGATTCCTGGGCGTACCTTTACTCGTACTACTTGATCGAGTTGCCACTACTCCAAAGTATGACGATTTTTAATTTTCTATTTGATCCATTATAAAAATCTTGTACTGCTGCATGCCAAGATCCAGATTTGTCTCCGATGGAATATTTTCAAATCATTTATTTCACGGTAGAAAGTGTAAGAACCACCTTCCTTGCAATTTTCGTTAGTAATCAATATTTGCTTCCATTAAAGAAAAAAACACGAAGAAGCCATCCAGGCATACAATATAATAAAAATAAAATAGATCCGTGACAGCCACGCGCGTTCGAAGTAAAACTTCCAAGTTAAGAATAATGATTATTGATTATTTTTAATTATTCTTTCATGAAATTCCCTCACGCGTTCGATAATGACCGTTTTGTTTACAAAGTCGACACACAAAGACAACCATAAATAGTAAATGATTGTAAAAAGAAATAGCAAAACATACGCAAATTCTGTGCATGTTAATAAAGGTGATTATAAATAGTGGTTATCTGTAAAGAAAAAATATAAAGAATTGATTCACTTTTCGATTTACTCCCCTTTCTCAGCATGCGAACTCACATTTATCTTATCGTGGTATAAGAGGGTTCATTCCAAAAAGCAAGACAGTACCAAGCGAGAACTCTTCAGCGAAACGAGACAGCGAGGAGCGAGCTACCGTCTCGACACACAGATTGTTCTTTTTTTTTTTCTTCCAAAAATCTCGAAGAATTAACTAAAATAATAAAACACCGAACACCGTCGCCATTCGAGCTCGCTGCGCCCTGAGGGTGATGGCGACTCTTGGCGGGCGACAACGCGGAAGATTAATGCCAAGAGAAGAAGTTTAACACTGAGGAACATATCTCTTGCGTTACCCAGTACAATATGGCAGTCCAACCCTCCATAGTAATGCACTGGAAGACGGTGAGCATGGCGAAACCGATGTTGTCGAAGCTGGTGATGCCGCTGTTTGGTCCCTCCCAGCGATCCATACACGCTGAGACGCTGGGGTCGCATACGTGGGCTCCTAAAGGTGCCTCGGTCAAGTTATCCGTATTGCAAGGAGACGGAAATTCACCCTCCTTCACTATTTGATCTGCAAGAACAAAAAAAAGGATGAAACGTCGACAAGGGGGCAGCGGAAACAGAGGAAGCTCGTAGAGCGATAAATTAATTATTAAAACAATTATTCAAACGGAGAATTTCCTTCGATTTTTGCAACCTATGCGTCGAAGTGACGTGGAAAAGCTGCTAAAGCATGAATCCTGATGTTCTGGGCCTTAAGAATTATTTTAAATTGCACTTGTCTTGATTATGCTGTCTCAAATTTTGCTGTTTTCACGGGAACTGCTCAAGTTTATCGAAGAGATAAGTTCCATTGCGCAGGAGAGGTGAGATCAAATCGGATTCCTTGACGTCGAGGGCCTTGGAATTTGTTTAAGAATAAATGGACTGGGGGGAAATATTTAGAGTCCGGTGGAAGAAACCAGGATTGGTGTTGATGTTCAAATGGACGTTTGTTTCCTGATTTTTCTCTAAAAATCTCTATCAAGGTGCCAAGTTGTACTCACTGAGGTCTTCGATGCTGTAGCAAGTCTTGTGCAAAATTCCCGAATAGAACTCGAGGCCGATGATGGCGAATATCACAATGGCGAAGAGTACCAGCAGTCCAATCTGCAGCAAAGGTGCCATTGCCTTGATGATGGACTTGAGCACCACCTGAAGACCTGGTTGTACAAACACAAAAGGCATTATTCACGGTTCCCCGACCTGGAGTGTCGCGTGAGTTTCAATGTAAACTTTTCCTCAGGGACTCGGGCGACTACGGGACGTTTTATCGAAGTCACCTAACATCTTATACATTTTTCCCTTAGAAAATGAGGTAAACCCCTTCGGACATACTTCCCGTCCCTCTAAGCTCCTCCGCCATGAATGGACCCCCTCGGAAGTTCGGAAAAGAAAAAATCCACGGCGATCCAAATGCCTCCGAGACAATCTTCGGGAAACTCTTGACTTTCGATAAATCTCAGACGGCTCCCCTCGTAAAATTGCGAAACTTATGCGACGCTACCTTTCCCACTTCTCCGGAAAGAGCGGCCATCTTGCGGCCTCGAACCGTGTCCTCCTCTCGGTGCCTATTCTTTTACAATACCCTAAACCGGGAAAAATCTCTACAAATTCCCTGTTAAAGGTATTCACAAAATTCGTACACGTTTATTACCCAAAGTGGCAGTTAAATTATAAACTTGACGTTTCAAATGCGAATTAAGATACATTTAATATAAATTTCTCCGCGAATTCATAATTTTAAAACGTCATATCCTGAAATGGCGTTGAAAAACGATTACACTTACGTACCGAATTTATAACGTCCGCTATAAATTTATAAGATATGTAACCAAATCGTTTATAAAATTACGATAATCTTTTTAACAGGGTGTTTAAAAAATATCGTAGCTCGTTTTCTATGTTCGGCCACAAGTGCAGTAGCGTCGCACCAGGTGCATCGGAAATGAACACCGAAATTCAGGTACGACGAACATTGAAATTTTATTCTCTGTTCAGCCACTTGATTCGTACACTGAGAAAAAAAATGTCATCAGACCAAAGAAATAATGCTTTGACTCAAACTCGAATAAATCGAGTGCAACGTTTCTTCAAAATGGCAACAATTTATTCGAGTTTATCCGAGTCGAATAATTATCCTTTGAATGAACCAAATATTTCATTGTAACAATTCAAAGAAATATTTCGTCGGTTCGATGAATTTCTTTTCTCATATCCATTTATACCTACATATCCTCTTGATGTACATGTTTTTTTTTGTTTCTAGAGATCAAGACACCCAAAAATAAAAAAATAAATATCTGCCCCGTTCTCCAGAACGTCCCGTACTCGCCGTCACCCCCAGAGCTGGGTCGAAACTGGACCGAAAAGTGCTCGGTCCCTTTAAAGTGGCGTTTCTCCCAGCTCTGTCGACCCCCAGCAGCTTTCCGGCCGCTGGCATGTCGCGGTCGCAACTTTCTCAGAGGAATTGGAACTCTACTCACTCGGTATGCCGGAGACAAGTTTGAGCGGTCGTAACACGCGTATCGCGCGCAACGTGCGTAGGTCCATATCCAGGTTAATGCCTTGCGTGAACATCGTGATGAACCTGCCCCAAACACACACACCCCGCCACACTTTACTACCTACTACTCTATTACTCTAACTTTCTACTTAATTACTTAGGCTACGTAACTAGCGTCTAGCTTAGAGCGTTGATCACTATGGGAGAGGCCGACGGGCGGCCATGGTTTTCCGGAAAATCGTGGCTGGCTGAGGTAGAAATGACCATTTTTCAACAACTTCAATAGCCCTTTGACTGAGGCATTTTCGTAAAAGCTCGGAACTTTTGACATCTATCCATATAATTGCATGATACGACATACTGGACGTCGACAACTTAATGGGAAACTGGAGGAATAAACTTGGCTCACCGAGAATGAGGTAATTGTTGAGATCGTATTATCGATCTAAGTTTCAGAGAATAGAAAAGAACGAACATGGAAGAACTTTTATTCGTATTGTCGATTTAATTTTCTGAGAATAGAAAAGAAAGAACATGGGGAAACTTTTATTCCGCAGGTCGGAGCTGGGTTTTATGTTTCATGATCGATCATTTTCGGATTTTTTCACGGTGCAAAAAGTCGGGGATTCCAAAATTTCTCTAGGTTCGTCCTAAGTATTTAGTTTTGAGCCTTTAGGGTATTTTCCAGAAATGTTGTAAAGGTGCTTAATTAGGAGATATTTATTCTTCGCTGGTTGGGTTAAGGCGGAGTCAAAGATGAACTGCATGGCCTAGATCATGTACTTTTTTTATATTTCGCTTGTCTGAATATATATTTTTTTGAATCTTGGTTGTTCATAAAAAATCACGAGGAAGGCCAGCCACTGATAGGAAGGATCAGGCAGGACAGACTACGAATTCTGGCAAGGCCGATTAACGTCATCGAGCCCCGTCTTACTCTCTAGACTATCGACATCGAGGATCTAGGTCTATATCTATGGTAACACTGCGAATCATCAAAAGACTTAAGTATCTATCATGTCTTCTATCTAGTTCCTGGATATCCGACGGATATCGGCGCCATCTTGGGATCGCCCTTGAAGAGATTCCTCTCAGGCGAAAGAATCACTCCACCTCTTCGTCAAAGATTCCACCCACACCTTTTAATTCCAAACCTCCTCATTACAGTATCCTCGAAGAACTAGTTGAAGAAATTCCCCAATAAAGACAAAGTAACGAGACACACGTTCAAAAGTAACGAAAACCTGTTGATTTTTAATCACGTAATGTGTATTCCCGAAAAACCGTGTCTTTCACATTCTCGATATTTAAGAATGGTAACCACGCGTTCCCTCGTACAATTTCCCAACAAATTCTCATGTCGTGTTTCTTTCTGCCCAGATTACGAATTTCCTGGGAAATTCGAGTCTGGAGACTTGTCTTCAGGGTGCGATCGCAGATCGGCGCTCGTTCGGATGCACACACAATGTTCTAGGGATCTCAGGGGCCACGGTTCAGCCGGAGCAACATCCATCTAGGTTCACGTCTCATCCGAAGGACCTACGAACACACTTATATAGGCTTGAGGTCGGAGGTTCGTTCGAGGTCGTGTGAGGAGGTGAAGCGAGGTCGAGGAAGAGGAGTGCGGCCTGCAGAGGTGGGCGTTTCGGGGGGTCGTCGGGGTAGAGTCTTAATCTTACGATTTCTAGCAAACACGGGCTCGTGGATTACGTTACTGCTCTAGAAACAGGTATTTACCAATGTATAGTCAACTCTATTATTCAATGTTGGTTGCTAAAGATAGACACTGCTAAACATAGATCCGCCTGCGGGTCAGTATACTGGATGTAGATGCGTGTGCGTCTTGGTGGGTGGGTGGGTGGGTCGGTGGGTGGGTGGATTACGACGTTGACGTCCGAGGGTGACATCGTGTGTTCCCCTGTGAGGAAGCTGATGAACATGGGAAAGGAAAAGGGAAACGACGCGATAAAAATATTTCGGCCACCCAGCAATTGTCCTCACACCGAGAAGAAAGATTAGTTGCCCGAATGAAATATATATAGTCGCCTGAACCATGTATAACTGCGAGAAACAATTATTTCGTCGAAAAGAAAAATCGATGACGATTTAAACAAGTGAATCCTGCAATCGTCAGTTTGAGTAAACAAAATTCATTTAAATCAACATTAATTTTTCGTCTCGACAAAATAATCATTTCTTTTAATTCAACACGATTCAGGCAACGATATATATTTCTTTAAGTCACGTAATTTATTTTCTTCTCGGTGCTGCAATGATACTCACGAAGAAATCAAAAGTTAATCGGAATCGAGTCTCAACCAAGATGACAAGAGAATTGCGCGGATTGAAGACCATATCCGAGACCGAAATTAAAATAATGAGGGTCTGAAAGGAGGAAAATTAATTGAAGGAAAATTTGGGGTCATCAGATCGGAGGTAATCACTTTCCTCGGGAGGGGAAAATGGTTTACACCCTTTATCTGTAAATGCTCGGCGTTCTGTTACGGAATATCTTGCACAACATTGGCCGTTAATTTTCCAATGACTCCTGGAGAACACTTGGGAGATGTGTGAGCGTGTGTGTCGTAGTGCGGCAGAAGAGTAGGAGCTAGTCGCAATAAAAAAGACAACGACATAGTAACATTATAATGCGCTCTCCAAACACAGTACCAAACCTCTAGCTGAAGGTGATTCTACGTCAAAGTACCGACAGGAGATAGAAACTGCGCTGGCAACGATCACTGGCTAACTAGAGACAAAATTGTCAATCAAGACCCAAGCCGAGAAATTCGGCCCGGTGGACGGTATCATCGCTCTTACTATCACGGAGTCATATAAAAAGCTGGTCTAGCGCACCAAAGTCTCTTCTAAGAGTACCTAAAAGACACTGTTTGTATAAACGTAACGCATCTAGCGATCAACTGGTCTAAGACACCGACAGACTCTAAGGCGGTCATTATGTCCATATCGGAGGAAAGAAGTGCAGCCGAAAGTAACACTAAACGCACGAACCTCCCAAGACTAGCAGACCAAACAGATATGTAGACGCGTCTAGATAACGATAAGTAGACAGATACGACATAGACGCCGCGCCAACTAAGAGGGTCGAGTCGACGACTCGTTAAGAGACCGACTAATACTGGACAGAGATTGACGTAAGGTCGTTAACGGATAGACATAGCTGGAGGGGTCTGTAACTAAGGAGAAGAAAAGACAGAAGCCGACTGTTGGTTCGCAGAACTCTGACTGACTCACTTGGAATTTTCGAAACCAGCTTTAGCGGTCTGAGGACCCTGAAGGACCGTAGCATACGGAGGTCGACGTCCACGTTTGTTTCGGCGAACACGGTCATCGACCTAATCCCAAGGTACACCGCTAGAATCTATGCGCCACGGTGCGTCGTCGACTTAACGCTTTAAGGTCTTAAGCTAGGATTATGCACTAACGGGGTCCCGACTCCCCTCGTTCGCGCCCTTTCTCCCGGTTTGAGGTGTCGCGGTTATTTCGACGATTCAATGTCTTCCTGTGCGACTATCGAGTCGTTTTTTCCAGGTCGCGGATTGGGTCTGGTGTTGGAGGCCGCGGAGTGGTCAGGCCTGAGGTAGGAGGTCGTGACGCGCTCAGGACCGAAGTAGAAAAGAGCTACGACGTACTCAGGCCTGAGGTGGGAGGTTGTAACGCGCTCAGGCCTGAGACAGGAAGCCGTGGCTTGTTCAGGACTGAGATAGAAGGCGATTACTGACTCAGGCCTGAAGTAGAAGGTCGTGAGGCGCTCAGGAGGGATGTAGAAAAGATACGACATACTCAGGCTTGAGGTAGGAGGTGGTGCCGCGCTCAAGCGTGAGACAGGAAGCCGTGGCTTGTTCAGGACTGAGATAGAAGGCCATTACTGACTCAGGCCTGAGGTAGAAGGTCGTGATGCGCTCAGAAGGGATGTAGAAGAGATACGACATACTCAGGCCTGAGGTAGGAGGCCGTGCCGCGCTCAGGCGTGAGACAAGAAGCCGTGGCTTGTTTAGGACTGAGAGAGAAGGCGATTACTGACTCAGGCCTCAGGTAGAAGGTCGTGATGCGCTCAGGAGGGATGTAGAAAAGCTACGACATACTCAGGCCTGAGGTAGGAGGTCATGCCGCGCTCAGACGTGAGACAGGAAGCCGTGGCTTGTTCAGGACTGAGATAAAAGGCCATTACTGACTCAGGCCTGAGGTAGAAGGCCTAACTTGGTCAGGCTTGACATAAAAGGCCACGGTTCGCCCAAACATAAGGTAAAAGACCTATATAATACTCAGGCTTGAGGTAAAAGGCCGCAACTCGCTCAAGTCCGATGTAAACGGCCGCAGCTCCTTCAAGCCTAATATAGAAGGCCGCGACGCCTCAGGCCTGATGTCGGAGGCCGCGGCCAGCAATGGGCCGCGACTCACGGAACAAACCAGGTTAAGGATTAGGATATCGAACCAGTTTACCCCGATTCGCGTGATTCGGTTATCGCGAGGTATATCCCCGAGCTCGAATCCTGCCTTGAATGAGCCTCGTTCGCCGTCTATCGCGGAAATTTCACCAAGGGAGATAAACGAGTCCGACATCCCAAGATGTTTTAGGATCGTCTTGGTCTATTTATCCGAGCATATCGCCGATGCGACTCTTTCCCCTTCCTCGTAGGCCGTTTCTCTCGATCGGTTCGACGTCCTAAAGGTGAACCGCCGCGGCGAGAAATGACCGAAAAAATCGCAACGCCAGAAAATAGTGGTTATTATGCTTGGATTTAAATCGGCCAAAAAATGCCCAGACTGAAAAGCAATCCCTCGTTTACTTTTCTACACTTTAATATGTGAATTTACTAAATCATTATTGCGGCCGGAAATTTCAGTCGGAGCGTTTTCTCTTCGCCGTGCACGGACGATAGCCTCCGAGACCGACTTCTTGGCGTTACTCGACTCGATTAATCGAAGAGTCGCTCACCCAGTCACCACGACGAAGAAATCCATGATGTTCCAAATGTTGCGAAGGTACGAGCCACGGTGGAGGATAAAGCCCAGCGCCAGGATCTTAAGACTGGCCTCGACGCAGAAGATCCCGAGGAAGTAGACCTCGGTGTGCTCGAGCTTCTGGGCGAGGATGGTCTTGTCGTGCTTGGGCAGGTGCTCCTCGAGGGCGAGGACCACACAGTTCGCGATGATGGTCAGCAGGACGGCGTACTCGAAGGGCGGCCATTCGATGATGAACCGGGTGTGCTTACGTATGCAGTTGTCTTCGCTCAGGATGAAGAGCGAGGAAGGACCTTTGTTGCTCCCTCCCCCGCCGGCCCCTCCGCCCTGGTCCCGGCCTGGCGCCATGACCACCAGACCAGGTGCCTTTAACGAAAATTAATACAATGTTTAAAATTAAAAATAAATACAATGTTAAATGAAAAATCGGTGGCGTTGGAACCGATTCATTTGGAGATCGGTGAAAACGATTTTCTTCTTTAATGAGAATTAATTTAGAATATATAGAGAATTATTAGGTATTGTTACCTCGATTCATGCCAGGCCCTCAGCCTGATACTATTCAAGGAAATACAGAAATTAATGTAAACCGTAATTAACTGTAAATAAATGTGTGTTACTATTTTCTACGTTCCTTTTTCTTTAACGTATGAGCTTGCGTTCCCAGTATCGCGATAGTTTCACCTAAAATTCAACTTTAAGCCCTCTCGATCGAAGGATGAGGTCAGATGCGATTGCCAACAATTTTTGAAGCATTGTATAAGGCTCGAATAAGGATTCGGAATCGGGAGCAGGTTAAGGGCATCCCATCGCACCCCTTTAATGCAACGCGTACCACGCGTGGCCAGGGAAAGTGCGGGGAACACTTTCTCCGGAAAGGGGATACCTGTACGGGGCAGTTAAGCGTTTAAACCCCTTCCCTTAAAATGACGAGTTACACTTGCACGAGCTGCGCGGGAAGCACTTGCGCCTGCCGGAAGAATTGCAAGGAAACGGGTTAAGGGCGAGAAGAGGGAGAGATGAAAGCCAAAGGACACGCTAAGGAGGGTAAAGAAAGCCGGGGATCTTTCGCGGGTCGGGCATTTTATTTCGCGGAATATTTCCGCAAATATCCAAGGTCAGGCGCCATCTTGAATTTTTGTACCGAAAGAGGCTGCTCTTAGGAGAAGAGAAAAAAGAAACCTAAATAATAACCGATACCAAATAAATAAGTAATAAATGAACGAAGGTACCTCTATTCTCCGTTATTCCAGGGTAAATTACATCATTTATCATTTTTCTCCTGAAATTCAACGAAATTTCTTCGGGGATGCCATTCCTCGGGCGGAACAATACGTCCTGGAATGGCTCGCAAGTCCTTCCCACGTCTTCGGCGTCATTCCAGGACCAAGGAGGAGGATTTCGGCGTCGCCGAAATACGGACATTGCGTCATATTAAAACATGCCCGACGTGCCTCGAGTACTCGATGCTCGAAACGACGAGCAATTTCCAAATTTACATACATATTGACGTGGTGATCAACGTAACGGGTAATGCATTCTCGGGGAGGAGGGCGGAGGCGCGCGCTCGCGCCCAAGTTTTAAGGGAGGATTTCGCAATGTAAATCGAGCCTGAAAGCTGCTGAAGTGGAGGCAGAAGGAGCTTACCTCCTTTCCAAAGCTAGCCCAGTCACCGAGACCACTCGGTCCGGCCAACCTCTGCCTTCTCCGGTACTGACTCTCGTATCCAGGGCCCCTCTGTGCCGCCTCTTGCGCTGCCAACCTGGAAACAAGAGAAATTCCAACATGGGACATGGATAGAAAACCTGCCCCCTCGGGTGTCCAAGCAATTCGCCCACCGAGGTGTTCATTGAATTTCGGAAAGTACCTCGAGAGCCGGAAAAGATGTCATGGGAAACGCAGCTTAATACATGAAAGGCGTTGAGAAATTTAATCGACGTCGATGAAATTAAATTCATCTATACCCTTTTTGCTGGTGACGCTATTTTGAATACTCAAGTGGTAACATAACCTCGCTTGGCACATTACCGACATTTGCATCCATTGTAGACGTTTGTTATATTCTACGTTAAAAATTATACGAAGTGAAGAGCCTCATGGGTCATTTCGGTGGAATAATTATCAAGAGATCAAAGTAAAACGGTCGAAATCCTGTGAATTCATGATTTTTGATACTCTGATGGACCAATGACGCCATCTGTGATGGGAGCTACAATTAAATTTTTGCTAGACACGTGGTACCCACGGGACAAGCCAGCATTATCTTGCAATCGTTTCTGAAAGTGTTTTCCATATTTTCCCATTTAATTCTGTAGTATTCCATTTCTATAGTGTTTTAGATTGTTCGAGCTATGTTCTGAAACTTTTAATGTTTGCATCTAAGGCTTAAAAAGGCGTAAAACTGGTAAACATTCCCAGTATCGAGGTTACACTTTGCGGCAAGTAACGACTGACTACAATTTCGTGGCGTTTAGTTGCGTTTGTACATAAAATCGGAGCGACAAGAACACGCGGGACGAAGTTGCGCCCGAAGAAGCAAAAACGTCTTTATAGCCTATAAACGGCTGAGTTATGAAATCCTACTTAAGAATCCTCGGAAGTCGTCGCATTGACTCACAAATCGGGACGCAAGTGGAGGCTTGCAAATATTGAGCTTCCTGCCCTAAGAAGGAAGGGCCCTTGATTGAATGGGAGCATCGAATCGAAACGATTGATTTTAGGAAAAAGGGGTTAAGCTCGTTAACAGTCGGCGGGGCTTGACTTTGAATCGATGGGATGCGACGAAAGGAGCCTTTATCCTCGCGGCTTTCTGCACTAAACATATGAAATAGACATGAAATTCAAGAAGTTCGCGCAGGGAAGGTCGCTTTCCCGTCTCGACGGCATTTTCTCCCAGAAGAGGAGGTCGTTTTTAACATGGCGTCGCGCCGGGCGATTGATTTTGCGCAAAAACTGATTAAGCGGGTTAATAGACCTCGTTAATGGGCTTCGGGGCCTAACATCGAGTTAATGAAGTGCATTAGAAGGGACTTTTGCTACGGTGCCCGTGCGTGGCATCGCCGGAGTACCATCAAGGTCTCTTTAATGCAATAACTCCATGTCGGCCCCTGCACTTCGGCCTCGTGGAAGTGCTCGATCCCGAAGTGGCTCCATGGCCTCTTCGGGACTAGTTAGGCGATCGAGAAGGCCTCATCACGGATTCTCTAACGTGGTAATCGACCGGACGCTTACGTGCCCGACCTACGGTAATGTCCTCGACGAGGACTGCCCGATTCAGGACTGCGATAACTCTCCGACAATAGCCCTCCTCCTCGTTTGCAGAATTAATACCTCCGAAAGTACGCCAGGGTGTATCGAGGGAAGGAGAGCATAAAAGTGTTGCTTCTGGAGGGTGGACAAGGATCTCGTATGGTGTTTGGCTGGTAAGTGGGCGAAGAATTTGTGCAAGGACTTTTCCGGAAAGTAAATTTGCGGACATCATTATCAGAATAAGAAATTTTATAGAAAATTATGGACGGAACGAGAAATAAATATGTCATTCCTGAAGGATTATCGAGTATCTCCTGATGTTCGGACTGAGAGTAGACTGAGAATTTGAGCAAGGACTCTTCAAAAATAAATGTGGAAATACAATTATAAGATTGAAGAATTATTTAATTTCTCAACTTCTCGGTATTTTTCACAGAAACCGGAGAGGAAACGTCCCGAGTCAAGGATCCCGAATTCATACTCCAGAACACGTGCAGGTCAAGATGAATATAAATCCATGCAAACGCCGTTCCCAGGATCATTGGCAATTAATGTCGAGTAGTTCTTTGACGCCTTGTGTATTTAGACCACTCGAATAGACTGTTTATTAAATGCCCAACTCCGGCGTCTATCCTTTGACCAGCCTCCTTCATCGAGTCGGAACCCCTACAGACAGTTTTTCCAGGTGAAACATTTTTCCCCTTTCACCGACTTCGCGAATCTACTCGACAAAATGGTTTCCTTTTCCACGGCGATGTCGTTGAATACGTGCGTGTGGTTGAACCTCGCCTTCCAACGAGTCGAGCTCAGGGGTGCAGGGAGTGCATTAAGCATCCCCTAATGCAATAACGAACGCCGAGGCACTCTACATCGCGAGAAGTGTCGGCCAAGGAGCTCCGACGCCATGACACGATAGTTATTCACTAATCAGGCAACCGGATTTGACGGGGCCGCCCTTAATGAAACGTCTCGTCGGCCAGACGTTGAAGAGGCCCTGGCTCGGGAAGGATCATTAGCGAATTTATTCCTCGGCCGCTGATTAAAGATCGGACCTCGTGGCGAACAGAGGGGAGTTAATTGCCTGGATGAATTCGGTGACCCGTGCAAATTCTTACGTTGAAGAGGTCAGACATAATTCAGAGAAACGGTGATTTTCTTACGTACTTATCTTTGCATAACGTACGATATTATTTAATATTATTTCGGTCGTTCCATGAATTTGTGGAGAATTTTCTTCGGGGATGGACGTATGCTTAAATAAAATTGAAGTAAAAGGTGGGCATAAGTGGGTAACAGTGCCAGGGAATGTATTATTAATTAATACATGGCTCGTTTCGTTGCAAGAAATAACTGTTGAACCTTTTCAACACGTTCGACATAAGAATCTTTAATACCAAGTATTAAATTCTTCAAGTTTGGTCCAACAAATGACGTAACCATTCATATCTCTAATATCTGAAGCCAACTCTGTATGCAACATTTTTTTTTCTCCGTAAATTCACAAAAAGTACTTCATACAAAATCATTGTCATTGAGCTAATCGCGACATTGATGATTTCCCCAAAATCAATTTCACCGGAGTCAAGAAATTCCTTCGGCAAAGGACATTTAGATTGCGGCGAGTAATTGATTTCGTCCGAAGGAAGTGAATTCTTTTTCGCAAATTCACAAAAAGTATTTCATACAAAACCATCATCATTTGACTACTTGCGACATCGACGATTCCCCCAAAATCAATTTCACCGGAGTCAAGAAATTCCTTCGGCAAGAGACATTTAGATTGTGGCGTGTAATTAATTTCGTCCGAAAAAAGTAAATTCTTCGGCCAGTGTAAGGGGATTCGAAGCGAGTCCCGGTACGTGAGTCGCGAGTAAACTCGTGATAATCGCGCGAGAGAGGGGTGGATAGATATTTCGGGTGGGTGGGTAAATGTCTTGGGCGGTTTGCGTGAGTGTCGGGAATAAATGTCGCTCGCCAAGCCCGCCTACATTCGGGGAACGCCGATCGACCCGGGGGTGTCTGCCAATTTTATCTGTTATTTCCAACCCCCACGGTTGTCGGGCGTTCGCCCTCGCGGCGCCGTCGCCTTCAATGGCATCGGTGTATTTCTCAAAGGGTAATTACGACATCTGCCCGCACCCGGCCCCGTCAATGGCCCCGAAATTCGTCGACGGCTAATTTGCCATTTGAATCGCCATCCCCGATGACGAGGAAATTAAAGGGACCGCCTAATCAAACGGCCGAAGAAAACAGGTCGAGACCTCCACGGACGCCTCGTGGTCGTTTTTCACCCTCTTCGAAAGATCCCGAAAAGGAAAAGGAAGAAAAAAAATGAGAAATACAAAATCCAACTCCGTGTCGTAAATGCTACGCGATCGAATCGAACCGGCCAAGTATCAGATTTCGCCAAATGGAGCATTTCTTTGAGAAATTTCCAGAGCATAAAAGGATATCCTCCGAAGGGTCCTGTTTATTTTCACCGCCTTGAAAATATCCACAGGGAAGGATACGTACACGATTCCGTAGTATCCAGGAAATAAGGGTAAGGACTTAAATCCAGATTAATCGGCCGAGGTAAGAGGAAGCGTTCGTATATTTCTTTTTTTCCTTTTTCTCTTCAGCGGGCGTTATTTCGCTTTCTTAACCCCGAAATATCGAGAAAAGGTATTCTCATGATATCGCAAGAATATCACCGCCATAGATTTACTTATGCATTTATTCGAGGCGAGGAAAGTAAACGAAGCGCAGTAGATTAGTCTCGTATGTGGTCAACCGAGCGTGTACTCGTACTACTTAAGTCAGTCATTTAATTGAAAAACCCAGTTTCGAGGACCTCGACATCGTCTTCTGGTGTTTCGTCGAATTTCTTTCTCTTTCAGAATCCGCGAGCGATTTTTATCTTCAGTTTGTCGCATTTGGTAATGTTTTAATAAGCCGATATGGCAGCGCGTTCGCGATTATTTTCCCCTCGGTCCTGGAAATCGTTAAATAAATTTCGGGCCATCTTCGCCATCGTCACCGAGGAACGAACGGCGGAATAATTTCGACGAGAGGCCCCCCGGCTATGCCACCGGCGAAGAGTATTACGATTTATGCGACAATGAGTTTTTGCAGGGTCGCAAGTGGCGCGAATTCTGCTGCCAAATGGCCGTGTCGCGAGTATAACCGCGGCCCGAGTGCTGTTTTGCATCGCTGAAAAATTGACGGGGTGTCCCTTTTCTCCCCTGCGCGACCCCCGTCGCCCTTTCGATTGGAAATCGATTCCGCAACCGTTCCGCTCGCCTTCCGCGCCGCCTTTCCCTGCCGGTTTCCCTTCTCGTCTTTCCGGCGAGTTCGCGTTACTCCGAGGAGTCCCACCGGGAACCGGGTTCCATCAATTATTTCCGTAGAACCTCCGAGAATCTTGAGAACGCGTCCTCCCTGCTTTCATTTCGATCCCCCGTTACGCTATTATTTTTATGACTATTAAGAAAATTATAACTTCTATAAAAAGGAGCAGAGGAGACCGGAGTTCGTTTCTACAAGGGTTAAGATGTTACAGGATGCTTTTGAATGCTTCCGATAGGTGCAGAACCTCCACCTCGATGTATCTCTTAATTCATTCGACAAGTATTCTCAACACACGTAGGGTGGGTAAAAAAGTCCGAAGATACTTTATTTTTATATCACTTTTTGTATTTCGATCTGATTATAGGACATTTTTTAAGATGCGATCGAGCAGTGATGCCGATTGAAAAATTATTTTAACCATTTTGCAGGTTCGATCAATTTACATTTAGCATTTATTAAATTACGATACGTTTTATAATTAACTACAAGAACAGGAAAAATATCCAAAGTAAAACCGTATCAGTTTCCGAAACTTTCCCATTCCCAACATGCGAATTTCTCCCTGTCACCGCGCTAATGATGGTTATACGTACAAAAAATTAGATTACATAAAAAAATTAGTCTCCACTAAACCATTCAACATTCCAGCTACAATATTCGCGATAAATACTATAGTTTGTCTAGAAATTCACGGAGAATTCATCGACGTGTACATACAGAGAAAGCGAGACCTCGTGACCACGTGAGGTTTTCAAAATAGGTAAAATACGAAATTTTCTCATTCCCAATATGGGAATTTCCACCTGCCACCGTACCAAATTAAGTTACATCAAAAAGAAATTAGGTTACATCAAAAAACAATTAGGCCTGGTCTCTATTAAACCATTCAATATTCCAGGCGCAATGTTCGCGATAAATAGTTCGCCTATAAATTCCCGGAGAATTTGTTCGACGTGTACATAGAGAGCCAGAAAGCGAGGCCTCGCAGCCACGCGAGGTTTCCACCGCACGCCGAGTCAAGTGGTCCCCACGACCTCCCCCTGGGTGGTGACATCCGATATGACCGCCGAGGGGATATCTCGCGGCAACTGAAATCGGCAGGAATAACCATCCGTGAACGGGTTCGGGCCAATTCAATTCGCGTCCGCCGAGGGCCACCCCCTCGCGACTCCTCGGGAGGGTTCAACGAACCGCCAAAGTAGGTGGCGGCACCGGCGAAACGGGGCGCCCTCGAAAGACGGGCCCTGGGGTGGTTCCCCCGGATCCGGTCGAGACCGAGAGATCGACTTCAGGCCTCGAGCCGGAGGCCCGACGACGAATTCCCACCCGGGAAGCAGTCCGAGACTATACCTTTCCTGCGAATAACTGGGACAGAGTCGGGGCTCCGGCATATAGAGCACTTCTTTCGCTCCGAAAAGTAATCGTTACTGCCGGCAGACCCGGAAGCGAGCGCAACGTACTAAGAGATCCCGCCGGAGATCACTCCCGCTGGCGAAATGTGTCCTCTGACATGCTCCTCTGGGTGTCCCCTGCAACCCTTTTCTTTGCGGCTCCGACAGGCCGACCGTGGGGGGACAATGGAGCCACCCTAGATTTTTGGACAAATTTCGAGGAGGTTGATTACAAAGGAGGCTTTTGGGCCGAATTAAAGGCTGGGGAGGGTTGAGAGGAATTACTGAGATACCTGGTTCGATGTTTGGATTAAATGGGGTTTTATGGGTTGAATTATGTATATCGTTAACATGTATATTGTTGCCTGAATCATAAATGACAGCACGAAGCAATTATTTCGTTAAGAAGAAAAATTGATGTCGTTGAGTCAAACTAATTGTTGTCGACTTAAAACAAATTTGTTTACTCTATCTATTGCTTTGGACGTATTCGATCGTAGGATTTTGTTGCTTTTGTTTCTTTGAGTCAACGAACTTTTTTTTTCTCAGTGTAGTAGATAAATTAAAATGTGATAAAGGTAATAAGGACCTCTCCGTTTACACCTATTTTACTCTTCTTATTTTTTTTTCAGGGACTCGCGCAAGTACTTCTGTGGCAAGATTTCAGATTAGAAGTGCATAATGGCGATGACAGAGTGCAGGAATATGGAAGAGGAAGGCCGAGAGATAAACTCGGGCGGTCTAAGTGATTGAACCCTTGCAGGAGAGAGGAGTGGGATAACTGGGCCAGAGTCGAGCTGTGCATATCGGCCTCTCTTTCTACCCGAAAAGTAATCGTTACTGCTCGATGTGTCGGAAGAGAGCTAAATGCGAGAAACGATCTTGCCAAAAATTGCTCCACCCCCTCTTGCCTCCCTCTATGCTCGTCTACATCACCCCAGATATCGTCGACAAGGAAGGACAAGATTCTTCCCTATGTCATGCCAAATCTGCATATCACCCATTTCGATATTCGCGCTGATAACAGATACCCATCGGATTACTTGACGATATAAATTCAAATATCGCAAACACTTCCAAAGATTTATCAGTCTAGATTTTCTCGCGACAAATTCAGTTTTACAAAAAATGAGTAGAGAGAAAAGTTCAATTCGAACGATTTTCTTTTTACCGATATAGTTACTACTGTGTATTTTTTTTCCCTTCGCTTATTAGTCAACATTTCAGATTTTTGCAATGTGGAGGTTTATTGGAATCGGTAGGTAAGTGTTTTTATCACTTTTGGAGGAGAGTACGTCGAACGTTCCGTGACGATTGGAAATGGAAACGAGTGTTTCGCTGAAGTAATAAAATGTAACGATTAAACTCCGCCGACCCAGTGAGTGCTCGAAATCGATTTTGCTCCGATCGAGGATCTCGCATATTCGCGGAACACTTGATTTGAGCTAAATTAAATGCGATCGAGTGTTTACCAGGTTTCGCCAGATTTGATCGCCGAATTATCCTGCTGGAATTCCAATTTCTCTCGGCGCAGGCATCCATGGATATCGATAACGGGTCAACATTTATCATTGCGGAGACCGACATTTATCATCGGTGAGGAAGAGCTATGTATCGACTCTTTCCAAGTTCCCGCATCGAAGGAAACGAGATTTCCGATCGAATAATTTAGCGATCGAACGTTATCAAGCCGGGGAATACTTGATGGGGTCAGATTGTACACTAATCAAGTATTCCAAATAGGAGAAAAACTGCAAAGTACTCGATCTCTCCCGAGCTGGATTAAAAAGAGTATTTATAAATTCATATAAAAACATGAGAAAGAAGTCGGCGAGGGGTTATTCGGACCAGATTATCCACTAATAAACTATTCCAAATATTAAACTAGCACGCTGCTAAATTTCTGTACAGCCTTGATTAGAAAACATTGTCATAAATTAGTATCAAAGGCTGCAAATAATAGAAAAGAGCGACGAATGTTCGATCAGGCCAGATTGCCCACTGAGCGAGTATCTCAAATTCGAGACAATTTGCAAAATGATTAATTATCACAACATTGCATTTAGAAAAAACTTTCAAAGTCTGTAAGCAAAAAATTAACAAGCATGCCATCCCACGGTCTGTACTCTACAGCGTTGAGTTACCTGCATTTCAGAACCGCACATAACCTCTCAGAAAATCCTGCTCGGTGTCGTTAAACTTAACGTGTTCATTCTCTGTGTAGTGAACGAGAAGCATGTATCCTCCTTTTAAAAATTCCGAATCATGAATTCTACCAGTTCCATTAAAAGAGGACCTTAATACCCGATTTTTCCTTCCGAAAAATGTCTTCCGACACATTGATACTCAATTGGTCTTGAATTTAACAACACATGCCCATTAAAATTCCATGCTTAGTCAACTTAAGGCACATATCCTCCTTTAAAAAATGTCAAGTATCGAATTCCACTAGAACCCAAAATTCCATTAAATGAGGATCTGAATCCGCAACTTTTCCTTCCGAAAAATGGCTCCCGGCACGCCATACCTTATAGTCCTCGTCGCAGGATCTCATCCAAGTATAACACCGGCGCATCGATACGCAACTGGTCTTACCGACCTCATTACGCCCCGCTCGGCCGATAAAGCTTGACAAAAAGGGGCGAGCCGGCTCCTCCGGCCCCTCGGAGCACCGCGAGGGCCGTACGTGTCGGGCGGGGGGTAAATGCGCGAAACGATCCTGCCAAAAATCGCCCCTTCCTCCCCCTTGGCGCCACGGCGCTCCTTTCTCGGTCAGCCCGTCTCGCCCTCTCCCCGCGCGGTCCTGCCGTCACGGCCATCGTCGCCACCCAGCAGGGGATCGTCGTGACGTCACGTCACTGCCGCCATCTTGCCGAGTGACGTCAGCTCGCCTCGCAGCCCTTCGACGGGCCGCGCGCGCGTCAGTCTCGCCCGGTGCGCGGCCGCGTGCGCACGCGTGCCCGCGCCCCCCGCGTGTCCGTGTGGACGAGCGTGCACACGTGCGTCCGCTCGCCCCGGCGCGGCTCCCTGCATGCACACATATCTGGGTCGCTCGAGGCATGCGGCGGACACAGAATGCGTGGAAGCGGGGTTGGCTTGAATAAACTTCGATTGCGTTATTGTCGCACCTAGCTGCGTGCCCGCGATAAGACTCGAAATGCCGGACGGCCGGATTGATGGCAGCAATCGGACGAACAATGGACCCGCCCCTGTGACGCGGCTTATTAATCGGGATTCGCCTTCAAGATGGATTCGGAGTACCTTGAAGAGAAGGTTCTGAAGTATTAAGATGGCGCCGAAATGTGCTTTCGGAGATGAAACTAAAAAATTAGCGACACTGAAGTATTTAAAATGGCTTTTTTAATATACATTCGTTCTTTTGATAGATTCGAAGCGTCCTGAAGAAGAGGTCTCCTGCCGAAGCGTTAAGATCGAGTACAAATGGCGGTTGAAGAAAAGAGATTTAAAAAATTCCGGACACTGGATAATCAAAAACGGGAGCTGCCGATCAGCCCTAGCAATATTTACGAAATATTTGCGACCTCCTAGTTTTCGATAGAAATCGATGCAATAAATACAAACGAAGTCTGTTGCGTTTTTTTATTCTCCCTTATCTGGAAATACGAGTCCTTACTCATACCCCGTTTATAGCAGATGCAATAAATACAAACGAAGTCTGTTGCGTTTTTTTATTCTCCCTTATCTGGAAATACGAGTCCTTACTCATACCCCGTTTATAGCGGTAAAAGACGTACTTTACGGCATCGCAAAAAATCAAGGCATGAGTCAGGACCACCCCGTCCGCGCTTTCGTTTCTCAATCCCGTTTCCCTGAAATGTGTACAACCCCTTTCAGGATGACGTCACGCAAAGTTGATCGAAGGGAGGTTATCCGAGAAGAGGACGTGGGCGGAAAATATTTCGTCGGATTGGCGGGCAACTTTTGCGTTTACATCCCGTGGCTTTACCTTGCCGGATTAACGGGCAGCGTGTCGGGGGTGCGCGCGCACCCCTTCTGACATTTCCCGTTCTTCGGTGTCGAATTGAATCTGCGATCTCGGCTTGCGTTCTAGCCTCGCTGGAGGGAAGTTCCCCTCGACTTGGGTCTGCGGAATTTAGATAAGTAACCCCCCCACGGGGGTGGATAAGAGAACGCGTGCCGCACCTCTGCGCAAAAGTCGAGCTTGCTCGGAGGTGAAAACGAGGGCGCACCCCCTCAAAGGCCTCGCTTGAATGGGATTCTTTCCTTTTTCTCTCCTCCTCTTTTTTCTTACGAAGTCTCTTTTATCCCGTCCCCTGGAAATTGGGGATTAAAGACACCGCATCCGGGGCCTGGAAAATTGGATCATGGAAAAACGGGCCTGCCAAAGTGCGATAGAGTGGTGCATCAAAATTTCCTCCCTGCCAGATGCACCCTCTCTCTAAGAAGATCGAATTCGAAACGCTACTCTTCATGTTACACTCTAAAAGCGTCTCCTCTTCGATTTTTATGCCATTCGGTCATACATTTCCGTGAAAGTACTTATACGTAACTGACGCAGAAATATAAAAATACCCAGATATATATCTAAGAACAATTAATTCTGACAGATTCACAGACGCATAATATATATCGTACGGATAAGTTCGATCAGCCTCTAAAGTGTGACAGAAAAAAATTAAATGCGTCGGCTTAGACCGACCTTAAGGGGGTGTGTCTGACAGGAGTTAAGGTTTTATCTACTTTCCAATCCATACCGATAAGGAAGTGATACGAAATTGTACGAATACTCGGGTTTAAATTTAAAAAGCCGTCATTTTCGTCAGCGCATGGATACGTTGTACATGCGGTACGGATGTATATGAACCGGAAGTAAACGTATTTACTAATCAGTGGGTTTCGAGGTTAAGGCGGTGTCTCACGAAAACCTCCCTTCCGGGCCCACACGTGAGATATAGCCATTAAAAGCGCCCCATTGACGCACCCTCAAAGCGTTTTGGCCCCTTTTTAAGCTCGCCGGTATTAATACTCGGTCTGTCGCAGTCGGGGGAAGAAGTCGACAATGAAGTCTCCGCATTCAGCCGAGTGCACCGTCCGACCGTGGAGCTTTTCGAGCTTACGTGGAATTCCGCGGAATGGAGGCCTCGTGCAATTAGCGCGAGAGGGCGGCGAGGGGGGAGAGACATCCAGACGTTCTAATACCGAGACGCGAGGCCTCGTAAATAGCACTAATAGCTTTGTCCGTGCATTAAGCTCCGTGTAAACACGCGCAAAGAGGGAGCCCGGGGGTGCAAAGAGTACGGGGGGGGATCCTGGAGATGGCCACGGGTAATAAGCCGCCTACATGCCTTAGCAAAATTACCGTTCTGGTCTATTTGCCTGCGAGAGCCAGAAGTTAACTGCGCGGGCGTGTATACATGTATATTAATAAGAAATTCTACCCCGCGGAAAAAAATGTACGCCCTGGTGCTGCGGCGGATCCCATGGGCATGAACGCCGTTTAATTAAGACGTATTTCGATAATGAAAATTATATTAAAGGTATAAATAAAAATTCAAGTTGAGTATATCCGATGACCATGTATATGTTTGCACCTTTCTGCGGAAAAAAGAATCGAGGGTGTGTAGAAGTTTCGAATTTGCCGAGGAAGGGGCTGGAGGAGTATCAGGGGGTAATATGTCGCCAACATGCTTTAGCAAAATTACCGTTCTGGCCTATTTGTCTACAGAGCCTGAAGCTCTCTTCGTGGGAGTCTCCGTATATATGTATATATATACATCTACATATATATTAATAAGAAATTCTGCCGCCCTGCATAGTCGGAAAAATATACGCGCCGGTATTTCGGTGAATTCCATGAACATCAATGCCGCTTAATAAAGATGTATTCGGAGAATCAAAATTGAATGTCCATTTGACGAAATTCATTTCATATTAAACGTATTGACGAGCATGATGAAAATAATGATAACGTACCTCCCTCATTTTACACATACATCCTGCTCGCCGGAATAATCGTAACGCGTAGAAATTAAAGTTGGGTATATCTGATAATCTGATAAGTAGTTGAGGATTAGAAAAAAAGACTACAACCATACCTTAATAATTATGAGTACCGTTTAACTAAGAATCGAACCACTATCTCTTTACATTACCCTGTATACGTATATTAAACAGATGGACGTTTATTACGATATTGTATAAGATTACCTATGTATGTGACTTCTTACGAGGAAAAAATCGAAGCAATTTGGGGATATAGAATATGCAGGGGAGGGGGTGGAGGGATGGCAGGAATAAGCCGCCTACATGCCCCAGCAAAATTACCGTTCTGGTCTATTTGCTCGAAAGAGGCAGAGGTCACCGCGCGTGTATATATGTATATATATGCATATGCGTATGTATATATAAGCACGCCATACATTTGTTTTTCAATGCTTCGAATGTCCAATTAACTAATTGGTTAAGTCCCGGTCTTCTTGGGGCCGGACTGGGGGGCTTAAAAAATTCATTAAATCCCAAAGACACGCGGGGAGACACCGAGGGGATTCCAAGGTGCAAAGAGAGCACAAAGCGATCCTGGAGGAAATGTCCGGCCGTAATAAACCGCCTACAGACTCCTGAAAAATTACCGTTTGGTCGATCTCCCCGGAAAAGGCGGAGGTCACTGCGCGTATGTGCACGCGCGTGGGCGCGACCTGCGTATATGCACTCACGCATCCGCCATTTTCCCCCTCGATTCGTCCAATTCGGTATATATGACCGACATTAATATCGAGGAAGCAGATAATTAGATGAAGATGGAATGTCGCAAACAGAACTGCGCCCAATTCTTCGACGCTTATTTTCTTCTACACTTTTATACGCTTTTCAACTCTCGCGAGAAGATTAATTCGCGAACCATTCGTCATGATTCGCGGCGCTCCCAAATTTAAACTTGTGTAAAAATTTATTATATTCCATTATAAATTAATTCTTTAACGAAAATCACCACGATTTAAGCGGTGCTGAATTAAAACTGCCCGGATTTAATTTCACGATCTTTGAGATGTGATGGTCCCTAAATGTTCGATGCTCATTTTTCTCTACACCATTCTGCGCTTTTCAATCCTCGCGAGAATATTAATTCGCGAGCCATTCATCGCGATTTCTGGCGCACCCAAATTTAAATTCGTATAAATATTTATTTCCCCGGAAATTAATTCAGTAAGAGAAATCATCACGATTTAAGTGCAGCTATATTAAATGTGCCCGGACTTAATTTGATGATCCTTGAGATGCGACGTTCCCTTTTCGGTATTTTGAGCATGTTCATCGTGTTCACCTCCCTCGCTCGCCATGACACGCGGATCAACCCTCGAACCGGCCAAATCCCTTTGCACATTTCCATTTAAATTTACCCCGTGCCGACGAAAAATTCATATACTCTCGGGAAGCGCGTTTGAAAATGTCCGCTATGTTATCACGACCAAAGGGGTGATTTAATACCTCGAATTTAGGGTAAATATTAAAAGGCAGCAACTCGATTTTGCAACTTTTACTTGGACGAAAATATGAAGTACTTCACGTAGGATATGTAAAATAGGAACGATGTATAAAAATGGAAAGAAAGATCGAAGGAACGAATGCGCAAATTTGTAACAAATTTAATTTCATTCCAGATCAATATGGCTTTTATAGTTACATTCGTGTTATTTACTGATGATAAGCGAGCACTATGTCATGTATATTGAACTTGCAGCTTTTCATCAATTTTTCGTTTGTACGATATGAGTTATAAATTCAAACCGTTTCTCAAGCATTGTAGTACGATCGCATAAGGTACGTTCACACTCTAAGCCTCTTCTCCTACATTGTCAGTTTAGCGATTTTCCCCCGGAGGATATGAAATCGGGTGAATAAACTCACGTGAGATGAAAGTGCGAGAAGCGAGCACTCTCACCGAAGATACAAGATCAACCCCCAAGCGTAGGTTTTATCTCCGATTCATAACCCTCCTATCAGCGCCGGTCAAGATCAAGTCTAGCAACTTATAGAATCGGGTGAATACCATCAAGGGAGGGGAAAATTTCACCACTGAAATACATTAATATATTGATATCCTTTTGTACGACTTTCAAGATTCTACCGACGTTCACTTCAATGTATCGTCCATTAAGATTTACGTAAATACCTATTAAACTGAATTTTATTTATATTTGACACGCGATAATCGATTTAATGACTTAACAGTCCTTGCACGGATTAAAAATCTCCCCAAAATGGTCACAAATACCTGATCTTCCTTTTGTAGATTAACTATACTTAATATTCCCACTTAAATATAAGTCTCCCTCAGGTCTTCGTAGATTTTCAATCGAAGTTCATATCAGCCAAGGGATTTAATTGTTGTAACATGGAAGATGCATCTCGTCGAGATTTCTCCAATTAGCTTGGATCCCTATCCAGCTGGAAGTGACTCGGCCTCGGAAGGAAGTTTCAGCCCGGAGTCGCGTAATCAGCGGGCATTATTCCAAGTGTCTCGAAATCGGGGTAAAATCGCGTTACTGCGCCGTATATACGCATACACGGGCCAGGGATTAATCCCCGCGCAAGAGTAAACAGCGAGTAGTGCAAACAGGGTTGAGTCGGGCCCTCGAGGCGCGCGCGCGGCGCGTGAAAGCGATAAGTAGAAGTCTGACGGGGAAAGTGCTCGAGATCCGATCCGATAATGGAAAAAGGTGGAACGACTGTCAGGCCGGATGAATCGGGCCCGAGACACTAATTGAAGAACCGTGATCGCCTGCCGGAAACCGAGTCCATCCCCGGCGCGGCCGCCCTCTGTAAAGTGGAGAGTTATCGGAGCGCGGGTCTGGACAAAAATTAAAGGAACGAAAAAAAAAAAAGAAAAAACAGGAAGAAGGAACAAAAAGCAACGAGAGCATTTACGGGGGCACGTCACCCTAGGGAGCAGCTCGTCCTCGATTTCCCACAAGGGGTTGTTTTTCAGGCGTCACCCCCCTGCGCCAGGAGTCACCGTTCTCGTTCGATAAAAATTTCAGTCTTACCGAATTTAATTCTTCTACTCGGATAATTGGTTAAATGTGTAAGGTTAATAACGCGTAGTTGCAGGCCTTGCAATCCGTTATTTATTAAAAAAATGATTATCTCCGTCCCGTCGAGCAGCCTTCGCGATGCTTACGCAACGTTTAACGAGGCCCCCCCACTTGTTTATCCGCGGGTGATTAAAAGTGGTTTCGAGCGAGGCAGTAACGCTCGTTATTATGTAGATTTAATGAAAATTGACCAAGCAACTCGCGCACACGCGTGTACACACCCGGGGCACGCGTGTACCCGTAATAAGGGGGAGACACGCGAGAAGGTTACGGCTAAAGGGACATTACCCAGTGATTACGCCATTACCGAGACCTCGAGGCTGACGAGGGAAGTCTATTGAAACGATTGCGAGAAACCTGGGAGGCGGGGGGGAGAGGATCGGTGTCGTCAAATCGACGATAACCCAGGAGAGAAGGCGCCGTGGGCCAATTTCGAGAGTTCGCCCGCGGCAAGGGAGGAAATCCTTTGTCAAGCCGAGGGCCGAAAGGGATCTTAAAGCCGGGCCTAAAAGCGAGATACCCGATGGGAGGGGGCGTGGGTGTGTCATCGCAGTGAGTTGCCAGGAATAGATTTTGCATAGTTAACGACACTCGAGGCAGTCCCGAGCACTGACTGGTGAGTGTTCCTCGGCCGATCAGCACTTTAGGAACTTAACCTCGTTTCGGCGCGAAACTTAAGCGGAGTTTTCATACGGCGACTGCCCGCCGGAAGGAGAGGGCCCCGATTGGCTGCCGATGACCTATTCCCGAGGGGTCTTCTTCCTGGTCGGGAACCATTGGTCGATTTGGTAACATCGGGAACCACACTTTTTCCATTTCCTCGATATAAGGCAAACTTTTCCTCCATATAGTTTACATAGAGGTTTCTTCAGGGTTCGTATTAATTAAACCATTTTTTAGGGAATTCCTGAGTGGTCTTCTTCCTGGTCGACGACCATTGTTTGATCCGGTGACATCGGGAGCAGGGCTTTTTCCATTTCCTCGTTGGCACGGTGTGAGTTGTCCTCCACGCAGTTTGCATCGAGATTTGTTCAGTTGTTTGTATTAATTTCTGCATTTTTTTTTAGAGTATCGGGACGGACGAGGCGAGGCCAGTTACGTGGGCGAGGATGTTAGCTTTTACACGGGGGGTTATCGATGTCGGGTAGTATAAAAAAAAAGCGTTCAGGACACGGCTGGTCAGCTCGCTATATTGGTCCTCCATCGAGCGACCGTGTCGCGCCCCGGCCGGCGAGGAATCAGCTCCCCGGTTGTTACCGTTAATAATTATAACTATTACGAGGGGGCTTACGCGACTGGGAGGCTCTAACTTCTTCGGCAAGTTTGCCCCGCGAAGTCAACTGATTGGCCGCGAGCGAGCACCGAAACTCCCATTTGGATTGGCCCCTCTCGGAAGCCCGCGAAACGGGGCCGTTAATTAACGAGGGAGCGTTCGCCGAATTAGCGCGACCCGAAGCAAGAATTCGTTAAATCATTAACGGTGACGTCAAGATCCCTGTCGCTTCACCTTGTCCTAGGCTTCACCGATCCCGAACGTCTTCTTGGCAACTCACGACTCAATTAAGGCGATGTGAAAGTGGCATCTGAGATATCAATAGTTTGTGAAATTTTTCCTCCGAACTGGGTCTACCGAATCGTTTCAAATTCAATATGGAGGCTACAAGGAAAATTCTAACCCCCCTAAAGTGTCAATTTTTCCAAAATTTATTTATAGATATTTCAACAATATTATACAAAAAATGGGGCGTCAGGACTTTTCTTATAGCCTCCATATTCACGTTATTAAGTATGAAACGATACACACGGTTCGGAGAAAAGTTTCATTAACGATTAATCCCTCTGAAGGCACTTTCGTATCCCCTTAATGATGACTACAGCGGCTCCTGTAGTCGCGTCTGACCAGCACGCCGACTACCACTACTGGCGGGCGTTCCGCAGTGCTAACCGCTCCGAGCCGGCCGTCTGCAAGTGGAGTAAGGTTGCGTCAGTCAGACCATTATCCGTGTTTCCGCCTCCAGACGCGCTCCGCGTTTATAGTGCGGCATTTCCGCGTGTCTGAGTGCACTTGAGGAGTTACTACTGACATAATGCCCGTCCCAGCTGCGACGCAGCTAACGCACGGCCGAATTAAATGGGGAGGGAGCATGCGAAGTAAAAGGTGGGAAGAAAATAAATGGTGGACCCCCGAATGCTGCCGGTTTCCTACCAAGTCGGATGTACGTGGCGCGGCTAAATTAAAAAAAAAAAAAAAAAACAAGAAGAAGAAGTCGAAGTAACAGTACGCGGTTGAAGTGCACCCGAGAATTATTAAAACGGTCGGTGGTATTCAATTTCGCGCATTTTCATTACTCGAGCCGCTTCGGCCGAGGGATAATTGACCCGCTTTACGGTGTAATTCCCCCCTTAACACCGTTTCAGTTCCAGGGTAAGGCGGTGCAATTAAATAGGAGGTACCGCGGATTATTTCCACCAGTTCGGGCATCGCACGCATTGTGCGAGGATAATGACGTCGTTTCGGGACGATCAAGGCAGGCCTCTGCGATGTTTCCTTGTTTAACCTCGTTCCGCGTAAAAAGCGAAGATGACGACGCTCGGACGACACCGGCGACTTAATAAATCGAAAGACTGCCCTTGTCAATGGTAAGGTCGGTGGTGGCGTCGCGATGTCTCCGCCACTTGCCAAGTAGTGCCAGGAGATTCGAGGCGGACGCCAGGACGCCCCCGCGACGCCCCCGCCGTACGCACCCACACGCAAGGAAGCTCGCCCATATCCGGTCGACATTCCCTACGCATAGTGCGGACCTCTTCCCCGCGACGTTCCGAAGGACGTCGCGGCGCCAAGGATAGATCCTCGAGATTCCCGCAATTTGTCAGCATCCCCCCTTCTGTCCTAGAAAGGACACCCCGGGCCAGAATAGCGCATCTTGCCCCAAATATAGGGCCACGTTAGAATGCCAATTACGCCCTCGGTAAATGTCCCGCAATTAAAGACCGATTAATCTTAAAAATGGACAATAGAAAGAATTATTAGATATTATTAATTATTCTTAATAACCCTTTCAAGAAATCCCGTGGCCCGTTTTGTACCGGTCGTTCCGGACATTGTCATTTTTACTTCTTACTTCTATCATCGTTATTTCATTTTCTATGGCGCAAATTAATTCACGGAATAACGCTCTCCTTAGCGTATTACCGCGCCACAAAGTCTCGTCGAAAAAGTCAAATCACAAGCCTGATAATATATTATCACGTGCCCGGTTAGATGTAAGCGTAAGTATAAGTGCATAAAACGTATACTTAATTTCGAAAGCACCTCACGGAGTAAAAGCATAATTTTATCATCGAGAGTACTCGAAGAGGCCTCCGAGTCTTAAAAGCCTCCTCGCAGGAGAAACTTGAATCCTCGGTTGTTCCCAACTCTCTTCAGGTCCCGATAAACCGGGCATTTTCTTGTTCCTCGTTTAAGCTTGTTAATTTCTTCGCGCTTATCGAGCGCGCGGCCATTACGGCGGCGCTTCGTCATAGATCGATAGAGGGCTCGTGAGTGCAGGACGAATTGTCCCGAATTCGGGAGAACTCGGTAAAAGTGCAAGGGATGCAGTTAACCGGGTTCATTAACGTGAACACCGGGCCAGAAAATTATTAACAACCGGGATTGTCCTCGTAGCGGCAGTTTGGTGTTTGTCGTAACGGCCAGGCTGACTCATCCTGTACACCCGCGTGTACACGTAAGCGTTGTTTCCAGGTAAGTGCATCCTTGCCAGGGTACATTCGCCATGTTTTAATCACGGAATTCCGCGAATCCACGGGCTATAACGTAACGATCCGGCGGCGCATCGTTTACATCAGAACTATTTCCAGGACGCGTAACGAGGCCTCCGTCGCGGTAATTATGACTCTTCCCCGTTCCGAGATACATAGAAAGGACGTCCGAAAAGTAATACGCTTTCCAGGGAAAACTAAGCGCCCTAATTACCGGCCTTGTTATCGATTACACCGGGCACGTTACACGGTCATTGTAAATCGATCCGCCGATGTCTGCTCTGGACGCACCCTCTGCATGCAGGGAGGTGGGATTTATCGCCAACGCCAAATGTGCATCCAATTATTATTATTTATTCATTTCTGATATTTTATTATCGAGAGTAAGTAGGGCATCGTCATCCACGCTGTTCGGCATTGCTCATATATTTCGAACCACTCGATGGAATTCCTTGATTTCGTAAAGAATTAACTGGCAAGTGAAATTACGATACCTGACATGAATGCATATTAAACTAAAACGTGTATTAATTGATACGTTAACCGGTAATTAAAAAAACCAGTGAATGTCGTATCACCTTAAGAGGTAGGGACCTAAAATATACGAGAGACGTGTAGTAATTTTAGATGGAACTTGGATAAATATTCCACGAGGATTCTTCTGTAATATCGAATAAACGGTAATAAATTGAACGTATATTTCAGAAATCGTAAATCTAGCCGGCGATGACTGGCCAGGACGCATCCACGGAGGGGAGCAGTCAGGGTGTATCAGCGACACGATTTTCGATGAGTTACCGCCGAGTCCGGTTAAATGGGGCAAAGCGAGGCATTTGTAAACGTCAAAGTCCGACCGCCTTCTTTCCGAGTCCTGGTCATAAACGTCCCTATCATTGAATATTTTCAGTATTATTCTTTCGCGTAAACAATATTTTCTAAACCCTCCTCCCTTAGGAAAGGAAGGCTCCTAGAAAATACCCGTCACTCCCAAGCTAGTCTTTCTAAACCCCCCTCTGGTTCAAAATTCGGCAACCCCAAAGATTACCGGGGAAAGAAAACATAGGGGTTGAAAAAATGGATCAAATCCTGTAAGAGATTCGACCACCCCGGAGAGATCCAAATCGGGGGACCGTGGCGGACATTAATCTCGCGGCGACGATATGCAGTCGAGCGACCCCCTACCCGGGGGGTGGCCCTCGAAAGGCTCGACAGACCGGGCCTACGTAAGAGGGAGGGAGACGCCTCGGCGAAAGTACACGAAAGGTGTGTACCAGGGTGGCGAGTGACTATATACCTATCGATCGTTCATTCATGCCGCCCTTTCGCCCCTGCGCCCTCCCCGGTGCCCCTTCGGCCCAGAGCCGGCCGCCCTCCCGGAGCGCGCCCCAACCCGCGGCGATGCCAGTCCTGCCAACTGAAACCTACCCCTAACGGCTCGTCACACGTGGCGCTCCACGCTGACGCGCGTCTACCAATCGCGGCCTCGCGGCGCCTCCCCCCGCGATCCCCACGGGGGTGCATCGAGCCGTGTTATTCCGCGCCGCCGAGGGTTGCGGCGCGTCCGCGAGGACGCGGCCACCCCTTACCGCGACGCGCCACCCCCTGGGGTGCCCAGGACCGATCATGGGGCACCCCTTGGAAGCAACCCTCTAGAACCGAGAGGGCGAAGGTGAGGCGGATGCCGTCACAAAATTGTCAACCTTTGGCAAAAATTATTCCTCGTTTCCGGAAATATTGCCAAAAAGAGGATCGCGGGTATCTTGCATAACGATGAGTACAACGGAATGACCATGTTGAATTTTCGGTGATTCCGATGAACAGTTCTCGACGATTTGCATATCTTAATGCGAGATATCTCTTGAAATCTAATACTTTACACGGCGAATGGTTAAAATAGTGTATAGGGAAATAGGTTAAAAAGATCTATAAGTGTCTAATGGTCTATAAGTCTAATAATAGGGTAAGCGATTATTTTATTTGATGTTAGAACTGCGAATCCCCCCTTTTGCTAGATTCAATCCACCTTCTCAAATGTATTAGCTAAAAGCTCCTCTGAAGTCAAGATTCCATCTCCGCAGGTATCTCCTTCGTGAGACAGGTGCAGCGGCTGAGTAGTGAATTGTTTAAAGGACGGAACCGTTCCCTGCAACTAATTAAATAGCTATTGTTGAGAAACAGACGGGGTAGCTCGTTCCCGGTTGAATACCCGGCATGAAACCGCGGAACAATCCCGACGTCATCGACAATTTTTCTCCCGGTGGGTTTGCGATGAACAAGGGTAGTTCCATGAGTCCCTTCTTCTCCCGAGATGTGCAACCGTTTCTGCTAAACGACTAAATATACGGAGAAAAATTCCGAAAAAATTATAAATCATTTTTAAAAATATAACTCGGCGAGCCGAGTGCTTTCCAGGCATGTCCTGGCGCGGATGTCCTGATCCACAAATCAGAAAGGAATTTTTTTACCCGATTTCGAACCTTTTTCCTACATCCTGCACGTTGTGGCCACAACGTGAGGGGGTAAACAGTGGCTCCACATTAAACTTGCAACGGAATTACCGGAAATAGGCGCGAAGAAGGACACGAGAAGGAGAAAGAAAATAGGATTCGCCAAGAATTCTTCGGTTTATGAGAGCGACGCGATCCTTTTCAAGCACAGGTGGTGCAAGTTTTGTGGGGTCATCATTGGAAACATATGATTGAATCATTGAACAGATAGATGGAAACGATACATGGTGATATTTGATCCTGAGAAAAGAAGGATTTTCTTTTCGATTTAATCTGCGGAGGATAAATCTGAGGATGGCCAAGAATTTATGATTTCTCGCGCTTCTCATTTACGGTGCAGAAATCTCCTAGACGGATTGATTGATGACTTCTCGAGCGAATGGGTGGGACGTGATAAAAAATGAAGGTCCTGCGGGGCTTGTTATCAATATCAATGAAATTGCAATGAACCTGTGAGTTATTAACTGGCGCAATGAGGGATCACGAGCACGTCATGCATAATATTTTGGCGTGGTCCTAGAGCGAGATGAAATCCCCCGATCGGGGAATATATTTTAGTTCGACAAATAGAACCGCTTAATAAGGAAATTAATTTCTCATCGGGCTAATAAAGGGTAGGGGTGAATAAAATATTTTTCCTCCGCCTAAGGGGCTGTACATCTGCATCGAGGAGTACTCTCGTTCATGCTCAAGGACCAGACAAAAGTAAAAAGAAAAAAGAAAAAGATAATTCCCAGCCACATTTTAATTTCACCGAGGCATTTCGAAATTCCATCTTCCTCGGAGCGATTTTCCGCGCTAATTAAACGTAGAAGTGGATAAAACATTCGTAGCGGGCCTAAGAGACTAGATATCTACATTAAAGAATATTCTCGTTCATGCTCAAAAATCGGACAAGAGTAAAATAAAATAAAATATATTAACAGGAACGTTTCGGTTTCACTGAGCAAATTTGAAATCCGGAACTTTCGCCACATTTGAAGCGTTTCCGGAAACCGGCGACGTGCCAGGCAGCTCCTGAATGTTTCATCGGTACCACATAAAATACCCAGGATGGCACGAAAAAACAAAGACTAGTAAATATAAATCCAAAATATTCCCATTCAAGTGACGTCTATTTATGCGGCCGACATGAGGCCGCACTTGCCGCAGGGAAACGTACCGACCGAGTTTTCGAATTACACCTTTTGGGCTCTCAAGTACCGACGCTCAAGGATTTGTGCATTTTCTCGGGGGTAGAAAAAGAAGAAAAAAAAAAAGAAAAAGAGGAAAACGAAATATTATGGCGTAAATAAGGTCGAGGCCCTTCTATTTACGGTACCAACATGATGCCGCGCTATTCACGCGAGCCATCGTGAAAATCCACCAAGTATCCGAAAACCCACCGTCCAATCTGCCCATCGTTGGATAAATATTTTCCCACCGCGGAAGGACACACTTTTTCCCCTATTTTTCTCGTTTACTTGTGTTTTAATTTCCTCTTTTGAAGGAGAAGGAGGAGAACAGGGAAAAGGGGGGCTAAACCACCCCCGCAATGGCTTGGTGCAGGGGGAGGGGTCGTTGCGGTAGGGGCTGCCTAGATTGTAGTTAATTGTCAAGGAGAAGAAAGGACCCCGTTCATTCAGACCCCGAGTGCCTTGGCGGGGGTTAAATTGTGTTTTCATTTTATTTCCCCGAAATTCCTTGTCCGCGCCCTTCTCCAGGAAAGGGAGGAACTCTGTTTCGTCGTCAGTTCACGCTCTCAACAAAAAATCGACATAACTAGAATTATCCGATTATTTTAACTAGATTGGATTAAACATGCCCTTACTAGTTTTCTGGTCGAAAGTATCAGATATTTCTACTATTATCCAGTTGCGTCATTACCTTTTCTGGTAAATTTAATAAGAACTTTTGAGTAGAGGAACAAGAATCTTCTATTAATAATCAATTTAGTAGTCTAGAAGTCTGATAAAGATATTTAGTATATTTAGACTGCAGTGACCAGAATTTGATAGTCATATTAATCAGACTTTCTCATTAATAACTAGATCATTTTTTAACCAGGCGCGTCAGGTCAAATTACTCAGGATTTCTTTTTTCGTGCGGGGCAATTGTTAAAAGAGGGTTACGCGACTGCACCGAGAACTATGTTAATTGTCACCGATCCCTGAGATCTTGCGTGACCGATAGTGGGGTGTTCGATAGAATTAAGCGCGATTTGTCGTTTCCGCCGTGGAAATATTGGATTCTCGGGGTGGTCTTTCGAGCACCCCTTACTATAGGTTTCGTCCTGCGAAGGGATTTTTCACGAATTTTTCGCTCACCCCTGAAAGGACCTTTTTCTCAGAATCGTTGGAGAGTAGTTCGAGCGGACTTGGGGGTCGTATAAAAAAAAAATAGCAGAGTTTCGCAAAGCAACCACCGCGTCAAAATACCTGTGTGGGGCCACTTAGTTGTTAAAAGGTTTAAGGTAAACATTTTTCATTTGCCCCGATTTGACGAGCGGCAATCTTTTTGCCCAGGGAGGGGGTTTAAGCAGATTTGGCGTAATAAAAAATGGCGTTTCGCTAAGCCCCCTGTAGACCAGGGTTCCATCGTGTGAACTGCGTTAACACTGGCTGATGAAAGGGAGCAGTATATATTTTCTTTTTTTTTTTTTTTTTAATATAAGGCTGCCTAAAGGGAAAGAGAAAACTGCGCAGGATGGGAAATCAGCGTCGTATTCCAGCCCTACCGAAGGGTTGAGGTAACGCTTGCCAATGTTGAACGCAAACTCCGTAATTCCCAAAACCACCCTTACCTTATAGTACGATTCCCCGAATATTCATCCCCAAACCTAATAGCGGCTCATCTCCAGCGAAGGATTAAATTCCTCAGACAGTCAACACCCCAAACGTCAACAGAACTACCCCAATACCGCACTCGATCCTCTCTCGCAAACCTCCCCTGAAAAGTGTTAAAAATAACCAATTCACATTAAAAAGGAATAAATTCACCAGGTATTTAACACCCTAAACGACATGAATTATACTAAAGAAGCTTCTGTAAAGAGTTAAAAATTACCATTACACCTGAACATCACTTGAAAGAGCTCTCGAGTATTTTCCTAGAAATTTTCGACCCGATGAAGCAAAGGGATCTCAAAGTTCTCCACAGGCATCGTTAACAGGACCGTTCCTAAAATGGCCCTTGTTAAAAGACTTGAATAGGTCATACAGTCAATATGAACAGCCCCAAAGTTGCATTACTCCTACCAAAGCGCTCATTTACGTTTTTTTTTTTTTTCCGAAATCTTTATCTCGAAACAGTCTCCCCAGGATTTGCCTATGAATCTCGCCGAGCCTAAGGAAGTAAAGGGTTGATCTCAACGTCGCTCCAGAGGCGGCGTTAACAGGGGCGTATCCGGAATGGCCCTTGGTCGATATGGTCGGTGTACCGAAAAGCCGCGCGGCGAGTTGGCAGCGCGTGGGTCGCTTTGTTCGAGCGGAATGATTTTTGGGGGGACGGACGATCGCGCCGGGAATCGAGGTTACGTTATCGGGGGTGGGCATGATTCGATTGGTCATTACGTAACCGCGCGATTGCGTGAGCCACGCCGGGGACAAAAAAAAAAGAAAAAAAGTAGAGAACGAGGCGAGGGAAAAAAGAGCGGAGGAGGAAGCGCCAGGGATGGGGCAAAGCGCGACGGGGGTGGCTCGGCGGGCAAATAGATAGGACGATAGAGCGTTATAAAAAAGGCATACCGGCGGCGCCGGGAGGGAGGAGGCGACTGGTCGATCTCGTAAATTGAAAAGGACGTCGGACACGTGGCGACGTACGATCGTTCCAGAGGAATCGTCGCGATCGATACCAGAACCGCGCGTACGCGATCCGCCTCGACGCATCCGCCGATTGCACCTCGGCCCCGGGAATGCTCGACAACGATTCGGCTCTATTTCCGGTCCGGTCGATACCTCGCGAAGGTGCCCCATTAGAGAATTCGAGGATTCCCCGCGCCGTGATTTTTTACCGTCTCCGAGTCGAGCCAGAAATCGAATTTCTGGGGGGCCAATTAGCGGAGTGCATCCTTGGAAAGGCGGGTGGTGGGAAGTAGGTGCAGATTGCATCCACATCTGTCGAAGAATTATTTTTCAATGATGAGAGGGGTCGGTTATCACGGAACTGGTCTCGTGGGCCTTGCGTTAACGATTTCGCGAGTTTAGCTGATAAACGCAAAATTGATACGATGTCAGGTCATTTGGAAATTAGTGCATTCAATAATTTGGTTTAATGTGGAAGATTCACGCGTACATTAAGTTTTAAAGTGCGAGGTTTAATTTCATTTCTGAGGTGAAAGGACATTTTTTAATGCAAAGACTGACGAACGTAAGCCTGATAAAAGTGACACTTTTTATCATAAGCGGATCTATCGGAAATCGAGAAAAACAGTCGTTGGGCCGGAACGGAGTAAACGCAAACTGTTACAGGGCAGCCTTGAGAATTTGATAGATTGATCCTATTAGCACATTGGTGCCAAATCAATTGTCAAGCAAGTTGTTATAATACGGTTGTCGGTCACTGGAGACCCCTACGGCATTGAACGTGTTAATAAAGCTTATTTGCTCAATTGTCGGATTGCACCGTAAGGTCGGAATTCTTCGGTGGGAATTCCGACCTCCTTCTGGCTGAGGGCATATATTGTGGAACTGACCGCAAAAATGTGTAAAATGTACGAAAAAAAGAAAATAAGTAAATAAAAGGGTGAGGTCTCCAGTTAAAGACTAAGAAAACATAACTGGGACATTGTCCGGTTAGAAAAAAAAAATGCAGATCATCGTAATTAATTGTATTCTTTCAGCGGTTAGAAAATGATCCTTTATTAGTTAAAAATTTCACCTCTAATGGTGGATATTCTTCAAACAATTCCAGGGGAATCCGATCAATAAGCTCGCCTTTGGTGGGGACATTTTCCTCGAAGCTTGCACGTCGTTACAGAACGCGCTGAAACTTTCGGTAACTTTGTGACCGTATAAATTGCGACCGTGGGCGATCACAAAGCCACGTATTCTATTAATCACACCCACGGACGTTAATTTATCGGCCACATTTCGCGTATTAATTGCAGCCCAAGGCCAAGCTTACCGTCAACGCGGACCCGAGTCTCAAAGGGTATCGGGTCGCGGATTGCAATGCTTCAGTCTAATTAAATGTAGATTTAATTCGTGCATAACCGAGGTAACTAACTGACTCAAAGATACGGGGATCGAATCATCGGTTTTAATTACGGCGACGATTCAGAGGACACGCGATCCTTCCAGGACACCTCGAGGAGCTTCCGCCGACTCTCCATAAAAAATGAACGAAAGAAGAAACACGGGATAGAATTAATCTCCCATGGATGCGAGTCTGTTTATCGAGCCATAAAGGCACATCCTCATGTATTTTTATATTTTACATTAATTTATTCAAAGCTACACGAAACAAATTATCGAATATCATTATGGCGATTCGAAAAATACGCGACCATTCGAGGATGCCTCGGCTCTCCATAAAAATTGAATGAGCCAGGGAACACGAAGTGGAATTAGTCTCCTATGGAAGGGAGCCCATCCATCGATCCATAAAATTGCATCCTCGGGTAAGTACTTTTGAATTTTAAATTAATGAATTCAAAGACACACAAAATAAATTATAGAATATTATTATGGCGATTCGAAAAATACGCGATCCTTCGAGGACTCCTTGTCTCTCTATAAAAATTGGATGAGCCAGGGAACACGAAGTGGAATTAGTCTCCTATGGAAGGGAGCCCATCTATCGATCCATAAAATTGCATCCTCGTGTAAATACTTTTGTATTTTATATTAATGAATTCAAAGACACACAAAATAAATTATAGAATATTGTAATGGCGATTCGAAAAATACGCGATCCTTCGAGGACTCCTCGTCTCTCCATAAAAATTGGATGAGCCAGGGAACACGAAGTGGAATTAGTCTCCTATGGAAGGGAGCCCATCCATCGATCCATAAAGTTGCATCCGCCAGTGCGTGTATTTTTCCCCGGCCATCAGGGCAAGCCGATTTTAACGAAGGCAGTAAATTTTTTGGGAAAAAAACGAAGGACCCTTTTCTTGCTCGTTACAGGAATACGAATAATAGAATACGCCTCCTAGTTCGCGCCACTATTTACCGAAATTAGTGCCTGGGATAAAGCTAGTGGTCCGATCCTCGGTTTATAATTGACTTGCCGATTATTAATCGGCGACACGCGCCGAGCCGCTTTCAATTATTCGCCCTACTGAGTTTCACCACAAAAGCTAATGTTCTCGAGAACTGCAAATTACCTGTTTCTACGTATGGTGGAAGTCTTAAAAAATTCTAGACAAGCAGGTCTTTTCTATTCCCTCCTATTATCGCGTGCAATTTTTCTGTTATAATTTCCATTTATTTTTCAGTCAATTTTGGGGCTCTTGAGGCCGATGCATTCGACTTTAATGTGACTTGCTGGTCGATAGAAATATTCTACTCGATAAAGTCAAGCAATAACGATAAAAACTAATAACACAAAACTAACAAGAAACGTATGTACCGATAGAGGACTCGGTTTTCCTTATAATAGGAATTCCAGAACTGAACAGTGTCCTATTACCACATTTATTTAAAGGATGATTTACAAATGTTAGGTGGAAATGTAAATCAATGATTGTACAAGTCAATAATTAAGATGTCCCTTTTTTAATTCCAGCAGACGATTCAATAACAAAATGTATCCTTAAGGACTCTTGGTCTCAGATTTTTTTTACCCGAATTATGAAAACCTTGGAATTTTCCACGCGAATTATGAAACGCTTGACATTTTTTTACTCGGATTATGAAAAGCTTGGAATTTTTTTACTCGAATTATGAAAAGCTTGAAATTTTTCCGTCGAGTCGCGAAATTCATGGAATTTTCCCACTCCAGTTTCGAAGAGCAAATCGCGGACTAGGAGTAGAAATCGCCGATCGAAGTCAGCCACGGTATCGACTAATCCCATTCGAGTTGTCAGAGCATCCGAGTCACGAAAACAGAGCTATTCGCTTGGAACATTTCAAGCCAACCAGCAGACATATCCGTTGAAAATTCCAGATCGGAATCGTGGCTCGAGGAAACTAGATCAAGTCCGTCCAAAGAGGCTGCGAGGTCCGACGGAAAGTCAACGATTTTTCCACGACAATTCCGCGCTCCGACCCGATCAAACGGCGACCGTAAATCTCAGAAAAAGTAAAAAGAAAAGAGAAATAAAAACAAATGGGTGCATATACGCCGTGCCAAAATAAGTTACAAGATAAAGAGAATAGTTATTAATGATCTTTAACCATTCTTTCACAAAATTTCCTTATACGTTCAGTACTAAACGTTTTGAGCACAACATCAAGATGAATATAGACGCTAAATAACTAAAAAAACAAAAAAAAAAACTGGGATGAGATACCAATGATAACGAGCCAGAAGCATTTGTCGATGACCAGTTTCTTATGGAAATTAAATACAACGTTTAAGACAATCGTGCCAACGCCAACACGGGTGCGGGAATATAAACATTGATTAACCGTGAGAATAGAGATGTAAATAAGTGTCTCTCTTTTGTATATACTTTGAGAGTTGACTTCACCTATAGGTGACCTACGAAGTCTCGCTTAAAAAAACGAAGAAAGTGCGAATTACGTTTAATATTACTTCAGGCTTCCCGCGAGAGATCGGAGAGTCCAATCTGTCGAATAAAAAATGCGAAGCCCGGTCACTGTCGAGGGCATCCACCCCATGGCCCGGAAACCCAGCGCCATACTTCCACCCCCATAACGCACCCAAGTGTCACCGAGGTAAAGCGCGAGGTTAGTCCTAGCCTTTCGACCGAGCGATATCGAACCCCTGGAGGCAGCGTCGGCCCTGCAGTTTCTACCCTCCCACCCGGACGAGCCACGTCCAACCTCGAAATTCGCCGACACGTCGCCTGAGAGGTTCGGCCTAACCTCCCCAACGAGCAATGTCGGTCGCACATTACCGAATGGGTGCACCGGGTCTCGCAACCCCAGGAGTTCGTTCCAGGAGAGAGTCCTCGGGGATCAGGGAGGAGCAAAATCGTCCTTAATCCTGACCTTGCGAATACGATCAGAACGCCCTAACGAATATAGTCACAACTCGATCTAGACCCAGGTCCTGGAAATACAGGACCGCACAATTTGGAAGACCGGGATGCATTTCTCTCTAAACCCTGCCCGTGTAATTAAATCCCGGAAAATCTGCAAGGCGAAGACCAAATTCGATTTTTCCCATCGTTATTGAGATTTTCGGTGGAGACGAACGATCCAGGGGACTAGAAATCGACGCGCACGCTTTCCGCGGTCGGTCGGTCTCTCTCGCTCTCGGGCCGCGGAGGTCGCGGCGTCTCCGTCGCTCCCGCGGGTCGCGCATTCTCTCGGGGGAGCTCGCAGCGAGAAGGCCCCGCGGTCAGGTCCCCGCGAGCTCGGAGACCCGGAGAGCCGAAACCCTCGCGACCCCCTCTCGGACCCGCCGCCTCTCGGCGGTGGCTCACCTCTAGAGGGAGGCAGGGGCTGGATGCGGCCATGTTCCTACATGCGTTCTCTGCCTCCGCTCCGCCTGCGATCCCCGTGGCAACACCCTGCTCCCTTGCAGCGTCACCACTCAAACACCGTGTCAACACCTCGGCCACCCCCGCCCGCTGCTCCGCACTCCACTGGCTCGCGCCCACTCCTGCTCTCTCCCTCGGTCAACCACCACTGTACCACCGGCGCATCACCCCCGAGCGAGCGTTTTCGCCTCTCCGGGCCCACCGGGACAACCGTTTCTCGTCGCCGCTCGCCAGAAGTCACTCTCACTCTACCTACGCGCGAGCGTCGAGGCTCGTGGCTGCTCGTGGCCGCACAGCGGGTCGGTCGCGAGACTGCGCTCCTCTCCGCCCCCCACCCTGCGCCGCCGAGCGCCGTCTCTCTCGCGCCCACGTGACCGCCGAGGCCCTCTCTCTCGCCAGCGCGCCGCTCAGGGCCGGCCGCGACCCACGTGGCCCCGTTCCGTCGCCTGGAGAAGAAATTCGAATTCTCTGATTTCGGAATTACGAAATTCGGGAATTTTTACTCGGAATTCATTTCTCCGCTATACGCATATCTGAGTGGAAGCCGAGACCGACTCGTTTTATTTTTCTGTATATAAAAGGATAGCATAGGAGAAGGAATAATGGGGCCGGATGTAATCGGTACTAGGTGATACATGAGGTGAAGTAGAGTTTGTGAAGTTATGAAGTATGTAGAAAATTGCAGGCATGGTGAGTTAAGCATGGGGGTTGTTTGAGAAGGATTATGTGTGGAGTGGGGTTCGAGGGTTTTCTAAGAGGTGAGGTTAAAGATGAGGAATGTATGAAATAGATTAAGGGAATGTAGCCCTGGAAGTGGTAAACGGGTTGATAAGGTGGAGCGTTTAAAACTGTAGGGAATAGTTGTTAACGGCGATCTGAATGGGCTTTTCCGAGGGAGATTATATTTCGATAACATCGACGAGTCGAGTTTAGCCTCGACTTTCGACGAGGCGTTTACATTAGCAAAAACTATCCGAGTGTTTACAATCGGGACTTTTAGAGGTCCGATGTTCGTGGCTTCGTACTCAGTGGTAATATTTACCAAACCAAGCGAGTTTAAAATCCCCTCGCCGGGTCCTCGTGCCCAGTTCTCAAGGAACTCGCGTTTCCTTTCGCGAAACCTCGCATCGGTCCAATGTCAATCGCGAAGCCGTTCGCCATTACGTTCCTCCTTGAGGAGGCATTCACCGCATACAGATTGACCGCGAAGCTTTTAAATCGTATCGGATAATTCCAAAAGATCCACTAATTATTTGGATTTATCCAGATCTCGTGAAAATGCCAGAACTTTTGAAACGATTGGGTAAGTTCCATTCCGCGAGCTCAACGGGGCGATTCCCGCACTCGGTCTTCGCGCGCTTTCCGCGGTGGGGGTTAGTTGCGGCGCGGAGCCAAGAGATGGCGCGAGCGGCGCGAGGCTCTAGGGCGCGTGCGCGGCCGGCTCGCGATTGGTGCTTTCGGGGGTGTGCGCCGCTCGGCATTGCGGGGGGAGGCGGGGCATGCGCGGTCAGTCGAGTGGGGGCCGCGGGCGGGCGAGGTTCGAAACATAGGGGCGGCTCGGCTCGCGGCGGACCCCGCGCCTCTTCCGGCGGGGCGGCTCGGCGTCACCCGGGGATTCGGGGCCGCGGCTCGCGGAGGCGTCCGGCGAAATTAACCTCTTTGAGGTTAATCCTCCTCCGGGGGAGCCGGGCGTTGCCACGGGCCCGCTGCACCGGCCGCGGAAGGAGCGCCGACTCTCCTCGGCGGCCGATGGCGCCCCTCCCGGTGTGGGGCAGAGTGGCTCTGGGTTTCTGGGTTCGAACTTCGGAAAGGCTGGAACGGCGCGAATGTGGAACAGTAGGTCAGCGCACTCCGTGACCCCCCGCGGGCTGCCCCCCGGCCGCCGCACGCGCCCTCCTCCCCCGGGTGCTGTACTACCGTAATACCAATACCGATACGCGCCGTACCGTATTAACCCCGGCGCCCGTACTACCGTTGTACCGACGCCGTACTCTCTCTCCGCTCGGCCGGGAATGCCCGCGACCGAGCAGAATCGAGCGGCCTGTCCGAGACTCCGAGGCAAACGACGGCCGCCCGTTCGAACGTGCTCGAATCTTCGACTCAAGCGCCCCTACGACGCGACCGCCGCGGCCATTGCCGCTTCGGGAACGGCCCTGCGAGGGTTAGGTTACGCATCCGAGCACCAGCGCGTACGAGGCAAAACGAACACACAAGGGTGGAACGATCAATCGAAGATGCGGCAAACAGCCTCGCATCGTTCGACGCCCTACCCAATGCCATTCGTTAAGATCATTCATTGCATCGAACGATTTTGTTTGTCGTCATGTACACGTCCAAGGACGAGACACTTGTTCCGCCTCATCTTGCCTCGTACGCGTGCTCATTTCAAGGACCCGAATCTCGAGTCCACACGATCAACTTTCGCATGCTAAATTAATAGTTTCGTATTAAGACTTTCAAATGTTGACCGACTTCGCAACAATGCAAAATTTTTCACGGGAATCTGTTCGTATGCGAAAAGAATACCCATGAACTCAAGAATCGGGACCTAGATGTGTACTCGACTTTGTTCCGAGCACTTAGCCACGAATCTCGGACCCACCCAGTAAGTATCGTTACTTTCCAGTCCTAATGCGATCCCATGTAATGTATATACAATTAATTACATCTGTCCACATAAATCCTAAAGAATAATAAATGTAACGTCAAACCGGATGCACGCCAAGTCGTGCCGTGGTATATCATTTCTACCCACCCTCCGTCCACACGCGAGTGCTTCCGAGATCCCTTCGACCGAATTGTACCACCCGGTCGAGGAGATCGCACGAAACATCGTCGGTCCACCCGCGGAAGGTTACATGGTTTCCTTTATTCGCCTCCATCCGAGCGAAAGTACCTTGGGCGCCATTTTTCTGAAATCAAGGCGCAGTCGCCATTTTTGAGTCATTCGACTCGTATCGGCCAGGTGTCGTCGATCGTAAAACGATCGAGCGCGACCGGATGTAACCTAACCTAACCTAAATGGCTCTAATTGCGTTACGGTGCGTTACGTGACGAGCAGACACGGGGGTTTGCGGTCGACGTTGACATTGCCGCAGCCACGCGATAGGATACCGCGATACTCCTCAGGATAATCCGCGATTAATGGCGCCACGTTGGCCCACGTCGGGAGCAGCTGTCACGGGAGGAGAGGGGGAATTCGCCACCGACCAGGCAGATTTTAGTACGAAACTTTCCTCTCTTTCTACGAAATTCCTCCCCTAGAGCCCCTCACCCCGAGGGGTGAACTTCCACCCTCGGGGGCGGACGCCGGAACACGCGGCCGTACGCGAAAATAAATCGATGTTGCCAACTATTTAGGGAGCCCCCTCCATCGGGACACCCCCTGGCGGGACTCGGAAGACACTGGCTTTTTCGAAGTTTCGAAAAGCGTTACGTCAGCGGGGAAGGGGGGATATGCGACTCCCAATCCCGGGTAACGCTCGACGGATGCCGTTAAGGGGATGAGGTCGATAATAACACGCGGTAGAATTACGACGAGGTTTGACGTTCGTCGTATGTCCGAACGGGGTCTCTATTCGAGCCGACTGTAATTTCATGCACCGCGTTCTGTTTGTAACAAATGTATTATTAAGTTATTTCAGATAACTCGGGAAGGTGGGGTTAAGGTGATATGAAAGGGTTATAGGTAAAGGACTATATTCAGTTGGAAGGCTTCGATGCAGATGACGATACGATAGCTTTCTATTATAATAAATGTAAGTAAAATATAATACTATACTACTATAATAAATGTAAAAAAAATAAATAACGGAACTGTATTTGACGAGTGGTCGTCAGTATTTGGCGAAACTTCGAGTTTAGCTATAGAGTAGACAAACGCGAGGAATGATCGCAATATTTCGCGTTATTTGTCAAGCGTGGGGAGATAATCTCCTAATTATTTTGACGGGATGTCGTGACGGCCGGTAACGTCGCTGCCTGTTTTCATTTCGTTACCCGAAACGGCGCTCGGATCGATTGTCGATTTCAATCGACTTCGGCATCCCCTTACGTTCCAAGGTGCGAATCCGTTTTCCGTGCAATTACGCAGAACGCGATTAAGGGAAGTACTGTTTGTAGCAGGCTTTAATTGTGACGTTACCCCCTCAGTTCTCCATTTTTACGGCCCCAAGTGGTCGCCTATTCAGGCAGTTTTTCAATTAGCAGCGACGAGCTGCGCGAGTGGAAGCGGAATCAGTGCTCGACCCGAAATATCCAAATTAAAGGCGCCATCGCTGCCGAACCGTATCAAAAGTGGTTTATAATTAACGGCCGGGCCTCGGAGAAATCGAACCCGTCGAATCCTGCGACCTTTGACACGATCTTTGACACCAGTCGCGAGATAACCCTGCCGCATGGATGACGAGACGGATAAGGAGGGGAAAAAGGAAGAAGAGGTCCCCAGTCCGCAGAAAATGATGCAGGTTCGTGCGACCTGCAGGTGCAGAAAACTTGACCGAGTTCCAGGCCTGCACGCGGTGCAGGGCGACCCAGATTTCAGCCCTGCCCCTGCACACAACCCCTGCCGCTCTCCAGCCACCCTCCCATAACCCATGAACACCATAACGCGCTCGTATAAAGGGGACCCTCCCTGCCCCTCGCGGAACACATAGATCCCCCCGAGATAATGAAAGTAGACCTTCCAGAGAGGAATTTACGAGTTCGAAAATTCCATCGAATGCTTCTACGGATACATCTCGAACGCCCCTCTGAGGATCTTCCCGAGGAGATATGGCGCCGGTATCGAGTTCCATCCGTAACTCCCGATTCCTACCGGACTCGGCGAGGAACTATAATCGCGGGATATCGCTGGATATACGTGAAATCAGTTCGATTTAAAGAACTACCCGGATATATTGCCAAGATGCGTACAGAAGCATCGAGGACGACTTTATTTCGCTATTATGGGCTCTTACAAGAACTGCTGATTTCAGGGCGAGCCATAACCTTCTGAAGTATTTTAGCATTTTATATTTTGGAAGTTTACAATTCTCTGTCTCATGGGAAACCGTATCGTCTCGGTGAGGCCTCCTAACGTCGAAAAGTTGCCAGCTAATGACATTTTTTTAATGAACTGATGTAACGAGGCCATTGGCCTACGTTTTAAATTTACAATCTGTGGAAGAATGGGTAATATTAAATTTCGGACATTATCAATTACGAAAGTGATACCGGTGCCACTTAATCGTTCGTTCAAGACCCTAGATACATCCAGCGAGACCATATTTGACTACCTTTTATCCACAATACAATAGTATCTAATCAATAATTCGAAAAATTGTCAAGTGCGTAACTGATACCGATGCCAGTTTATCGTCCAATCGAGACGCCAGGACCACACGGCAAGACCATATATTGGCCTTCTCGTTAAATCCGTAATACGAAGCCGCTCTTAAGGAGCCCGATCCCGGAGAGCCTAATAAACGTCCTCTTCTTCCCTTCCTAATCGATCGACGGAGCGAGATCAATTAGGTCGAGCCAGGATATTCGTCGGTGTAAAATACGGCGACGTCTGTATTATTTTTAGGGTCCCCTTATGGCAAAGATCTCGTGGAATCCCACAAATCTCATCCGCGCCAGGACGAGTGGCCAGCATCAGTGGCAGCCAGGACATCTCTAGGATGTGGCGACCAGGAGTTACGTTTATCCTCTGCTCGTTAGGATCTACCGTAAGTAATGTGCACCGTTGAATTGGCGAAGTGACTTGGTGGCTTTTTCGCGACCTCGAGGAGGGTTCCTCTTCATAGTCCTTTCCGGGTGGAAAAGGACAAAGAGGGGAGTCCAGACTCCTCCCAGCACCCTGTCCATTCTTTTCGGTCTCCTTCACGGATGATTTACAGGAAAATCGAGGCCGAAGACAATAAGGGCAATGAGGTGCACCTCGGCTCCATTCCCGGATGAATTTCTGAGATTCTCCTCCCCTCCCCTCCCACGCTCCTCTTTTTCTTCCAGACTAGATTGCTCTTCTCTTTAATCCATTAGATTACCGCTTTCTAAAGGAGTCACGTCAAAGAGGGACTAATAAGCGCCCGTGTCCTTCGCCGGCAGAGACGGGGACAAATGGGCCGGGAAGATATCCTGGGGTTTCCGAGTTTAAAGAGACAAGGAATAGTCCCGGATAAAGTGTCCTTTCTTTACCCCTGGAGCGCCTCTTTTTTCATAAACATGTTCCCCTGAGTGCAAGGAACTCTGCCAATTTTAACGACCTCGTTGTATATATGCATTTTATATTTTTCTACGTATCCGTTATCCTGGAGGACCAATTAGGTTCCTGGAGAGAGAATTGTATTACGAAAGTATTTCTTACATAGTTGTCAAAAACATTCTGAGCCCATTGTGGACGGAATCGGATCCAACAATATAGTACAATATATCCCAGGTACAAAAAAATTAATTTTTACATTTACAATTGCAAATTCATAACGTTCGCAAATAAAATGTATATGTTATAAATTTTGTGCCCAGAAAATGACTAATTACATACAAAAAATATTAAAAAATCGAAGGACCGGTATGTATCCCAGATATAAAGGAATAGCAACACTCACATCGATTAGAGGGTCATAAGTTGCAACTACATATAAGGGAAGACTTGAAAAAATGTCAATTTTTATAATTCTCCCTCCCCTGGCGATATTGCCAATTCAATAATCGATTCCAAAGGGATCGATCGGACCGATCCTGGATTCCTTGCAGAGTTGGAGGATCCTGCAGGAGAGCCCAGGGCATGCCAGGAAGAGACAATAAATGCAACGAGATGCGTGCCCCCCGGAGTCATGAAGAGTAGAGAGTGGTGGACGGCAGTGATGGGATCGTCCGGGAAGAGGAAGACGAAGTGGGGGGCAAAACGAAAGAGGAGAAAAGAGAGAATAGAGGAACGTAGGGCAGGGCAGGGCTGCCAGGTGGGGGTGGAGGGTGGATGGGTTGAGGGAATGTGGGACGTCGAACTCTCCAGGACGGCCTACGGAACCCCGGCAGGGGTAGCCACCCTCGCATCCAGAACTGCATACGATGCACGTATGCACTCATACCGGGCCAAGGTGCACCTATAGGCCACCTTTGTTTTGATCACGTTGCTCTGGGAGGGAGGAAAAAACAGGGTGGCACCACCCCCGGGAGGAACTTTACTTCCGTTTTATTTTCAAATTTTAATATACGAGCAAACATGGAATATCGCGGAAGTTTGGATAAGCCAGTGGGAGGGAGTCGGGCCATTTTGAAGTCGACGCGTTTTGCGGGTGTAATGTGGACACACGCATTTGTTCGGATTTACTGGGAACTCTCCGAACGAGGCAAACATGGAACGATCCCCGGGAGCGGCCAATTTTCCGAAAATTCTAGGAAAACTCTCTGCTGTACCTCGTCCTGTACCTCGAGAGGGTTGGAGCTTCCCTCTACGGTGATACTTTAACCTTTTAGAGCGAAGGGAGGGCGGAAATAGACGCGGAATATGGATTTTACCAACCCTTTGATTACTAACTGGTCTCGAGTTTAGGGTTCACTTGGTTTTTGGATGCGACTTAAAATAAATAGGTAAATTATGAAAGACCGATCCCCAGGTGCTCAGAACTTGGGTAAGAGAAGAGACCAATTTATATCGTTGGACCGAGTCGTTGCAAAAGTGCTGCCGTTTCCTGACAATCTGTTAAACTTACGAAAAAGAACTTTCGGAACGACATGCCTCATGTAGGAGAAAAATTAAAAGTATACGTATCTCTCATTTTTACAAGCCCACGTGAGCGTATAAAACATAAGAAAAAAGTGTTGCAGACGTCGCGACTATTTTCTGGCAACCCGTAAAATCTATAAAATCGTCAGGACTCTTGAAATTACCTAATTATTTACAATGATCCCTTGAACACAAGGACAAATTTCCGCTATTGCTTTCTTGAAGTTAATTCTTTAAGTCGTGTTAGGTAAAAATTCAGAATATTCACTTTTTAATCGCTTGGCAAGTTCTTGTAAAAATTGGAAAAATAAGAAAAAATATTGCCGAGGAAGGGGGTAAGAGACATCGAGCAGGAATTCGATGGCGAGGGATATCGAGGAATCAGTCAGTGATACCAGTAATACCGGTGATACCAGTAATTTCAGTGACTGCCAGCAGTGACACGGGGGTCTAGGGACCCCACCTGGTGAATTTAGGTCACGTGACGTGGGAACCGTACTTGTATCGTACGTTAACCGACCCACATGGCACGAAGTGACGTTCCCACCGAGCCCAAACACGACGATCCACCGCGTGCGATTATAATTCGATCATTCGATCGATCGATCAAAGAGTCCGTGACGTCACCCCTTCGTTTGGCACACTTTGACGCTCTTACCTATTCCGAGCCGAGCTCGATCGGCCATGACTAATTCATCGCTCGGAGAACGTACAAAAGCACCCCCTGATAAGACCGCGTGGAGCCACTAAATTCCGCCATATTTCTGAGATATCTCTCCGTGAAAATCGAAAATCCGCCCCGAGCGGCGCTTTTCTATCACCTGACCACAACTGTACATTTTTTTCGCCGATTTTCAGGGTTAATACTGGACTTTATTCAGTGAAGAGTTCTAGCGAGCACGCGCAACAATAATATCTAATTCCTTGTCGTCGAAAATCCCGAAACTGTGATTAACAATAAATGCAGACTAATGAAAAATGTACGAATGTACCCCCTGGTAAGACTACTGCGAGCACCCACTAAATTCTGCCATATTTCTGGGATAGCTCTCCGTGAAAGTCGAAAATCCGCCCCGAGCGGCGCTTTTCTATCACCTGACAGCAACTTTGCATTTTTTTGCTGATTTTCGGGGTTATTGCTCGGCTTTATTCAGCGAAAAGTTCTAGCGAGCACGCGGGATGTTAATGTCTAACTCCTCGACGTCGAAAACTCTGGCTGTGATTAAAAATAAATGCAGACTAACGACAAAAAATGTGGAATCCGATAACGTAAAAAGACCTGCCGGGAAAAGTGGAAAAAAACGGGGAACTCTTTTTCCTGCGATCACGGGACGACCCTAAACGGAATAAAAATACTCGGTATAAGAAGCGATAGCGTTGCAGCAGTATTAGTTGACCGAGTATCATTCCAATTGATCCTCAATCGGCCCCGACAATTTTTCCTGACTTCTTTCGAAATCCAAATTTTATAAAAGTTTCCATTTCTCCCGATATTCTTAGCCTCGATTTTACGAGAATCTCAATTTTTCCAGCACCGCGGGACAAATTTCATCGAACCAAAGAAATATTATATTAATTCAAGGAATCGTCATTATTAGTCTCAAATAAACTCGAATAAATTCGACGCATCACTTTTTTGGAATCACGACAATTTATTAGAGTTTATCCGTGTTAAACTCCTAGAGATCAGAAGAAATATTTCCTTGGGACCATTCAAAAAAATATCTCTTCGGTTCACTGCATGTTTCCCCTCAGGGTGCCATCTTTCAAAATTCCAATCCCCAAAGATTTCAATTCCCAAACATCTCTCGAAGCTCAAATTTTCCAAAAGCTGCGATATCTTCTACTTTCGACGTCATTTCAAAAATCTCAATTCTTCCCTCTTTCGAGACCGAAATTCCCGAGAAAACCGAGGGATCGAGGTCGCGCCAGGAACATCCCCTTGGTTCCGCTCAAGACCGGAGTCACGGTTTGCTGCAATCAGAGTCGGGAAGACAAAGCCGCGGGGGGTGTAGAAGAAAAAGAGGCTCCCCGAAATTCGGCTGGCCCGAATTCCTGCGGTTACGTGGCTGGAAGTTCCACGCGACCAGTCGGGAGCAATCGAATGAGCGGAGGCATCCCCGGCTGGGAGTCTAGGGGCAGATCCCGCAGGAGCGCGTCGTCCAGGGGCGAGGGGGCGAATCCGTGCCACCCGCTATGTGGGACGTTCTCCGGGCGGAAAGAGTGCGTTGCTCCAGGCACCTAGGGGGCTTCGTAAGTCAAGTCATCTGAACTCGGTTAGCCCGATTATCTATCGGTCTTCCCGGTCGCGGGGGTTGGGGGAGGTCGGGGGGAGGGGGGATTGACGTTGCGCCTCATGCCACCTTCGCGGCGTAAGGTTTCTCCGTGGCGTCCTCCGGCGTCTTGGCGGGCCGAAAAGGGCGGAAAGCGTCCCTCGCGAGGGGGTCCGCAGGAGCGACGTCCTTGACTCTAAGGACCCATCGATACCCGGTCCGGAGTATCGATACGCGGAAAGGAGGGCATTCCCTTACGACTTTCGTGGGCCGCGGCCCTGCCCGGTCTCGGGGTTGTCCACCCAGAGTGTCACCCCCGGTGCCCCGCTCGTCACTTTCTCTCTCCTCGGCCGTCTTCAGCCCCCGCGCGAGGGGAAGAGAAGGTGGGCGCGACAGAGAGGGTGGGAGTCAGCGGCGGGTGGGACGAAGAAAAAAGAGCGCGGGTCGGGCAGTGGGGGGCAAAGAGCGAGACGGAGACTCGGAGCCGGGTGGGGGGACGGGGCGAGGAGGACGCGGGGGGCAGGCGAGGGAGAGAGAGACGCGCAGAGGACGAGCGGCGCGAGAGCGAGTGAGAGGGAGAGAGGTGGCACGCGCAATGCGGGTATTGATTCACGGCGGCAGCGGACGCCCACCCCCGGACTCGGGAAGGGTCGGGTCGGATCGGCCGGGATCGGGCGAAACCGGCCCCGACCGGTCGGAACCCGCATGCTCGCGCACCGGAGCAGGTCGCACTCGATCGCGGGCGATCGGCGAGGCGAGGCGTCGTGAGGTGGGCGCGGAGCGGCGGACCTAACCTCGAAACCGCGATCGGCTGCGATTTTCCGAGAGGGCCTTCGGCCGGCCAGCTTTTCGGCTTCTTTGAATGGCTGCGGCCGGCCCCGCGGCAAAGATAACGAGCTCCCCGCCAGCTTCCACCTGGCTTCGCGACTCTTTCATATCGGGCAATGGTTGTCGATGTTTTATGCACGACTACCGGAGGAGAGAAGCTAGGGGGAGGAAAAAGCGTTCCGGGTACTCCACGGTATCTTGACTCTAATCGTCGTCTGGAAAGTCTGTAATAAAATAAGGATGTTGATTTATCGTGTTTTTACAGGGTCGACCCGTCTTCGGAAGTCCTCCGGGCGGCCGCTCCGGTCGCCGGGAATCGTCCGAGGAATTTGGTTAGTATCGATTAGGCACGCCGGAGCTTTCGGTCCGAATCTCGTTTTATCGCGAAACAAGGGAAGATCAAAGGTCGCTTCCAACGACGCCGACGATGGAATTGGAACGTCGACCGAGGGATTTGCGAAAATTCGGAACGCGTTTTCCTCGGTGTGTTGCGTCCGGGGCGAGGTGACGTTTAACCCCTGGGAGGGAATCGGGCAATGACAGGGCTGTGCCGAAATTAAATAACCACGACTTGGCAATCGAAAACCAATCGTTATCGTAAAAAACTCGACGCCTTGCCACGGGAGGGTTTAATTGGAGCCGCAGTAGTGCATGCACGGGTGCAGTCGACCGCGAAAACGACTAGCACCATCTTTAATCCGTTATCACCCCGTATCTCCGAAACTGTCACGACTTATCCTTCGCCGATAAAATTTCGCCAACGTGGTGTATCGAAACCTAACCTCGACTCTGACTTCCTTATCACCGCTCGGTTAACTCGTCGCCGAAGTTCTACGGTCGATAAAAAGGCCCTAATCTGTCCTAACCTATCATAACAGACATGAGTTGGGAGATTGCTTACGGGCAGGATCATGCGATCGCATCCTGTGCTGCCCTCTGGTTTCGTACGTTAGCTTTCACCGTTTTTTGCCCCCAAGGGC